>NC_143264.1:27865542-28017507 GCF_984573655.1 Nuphar pumila
AACCTAATTATATTGATAACCTATAGAAAATAATGAACTAACTACAGATTCTTGGCTTGCAACTTGACAGATCTGGCTAGATATGCGGTTCTAGCCGGTTTTGGCATAGGAGTCAAAAATCGGTGCAACGAAAGTCTAAAACGCAATAGAAAACTAATTTCATCTAACTATAACCTATATCATACAATATGCTAACTAAACAAAACTTAAAACATACTGTAATAGTGAAATAATGATCAGACTACCCTACTTATAACACAACCTAATCGACTAGAGTAATTCTAGTCGATTTGGGGCTTTTGGGCAAAACAGTTCTTGAAAACATTAAAAGCTACTAAGAGCAGCTGATCTAAATCATCCATACAATTTATCTTTCGAACAATCAAATTTCAAATTTTAGGACTTCATCGTAGAGTTTCAAAATTTTAGGACTTTGTCCTAGAGTTTCAGTCGGTCCAAAACTCTACTCTGATTTCCTCTTTTTACTTTATTTTTACTTGTTTTTCAAACACAGGTTCAATTCTAAGAGTTTCAAAATTCTGGAACTCTATCCTAGAGTCTCAGTTGATTAGGGCTCTGACCCTGGTCTCGTATTTTTTTTTATTTTCACTAATCTCTAAGAAGATCTTTCAAAATCTCTTCGTTTGTCTTTCAAAAACCCAAATTTAAGAGTTTCAAAATTTCAGGACTCTGTTCCAGAGTTTCAGTTAGTTTAGGACTCTGTTTTTTTTTTAAACTTCTGATTCTCATCTGGTGATTTTAACTCCGTTTCAAAACCCTTTTCAGTCTTTATTTCAACTTTTTTAAAACCCTGGTGTGGGGCCCACACAGTTGGCACCACATCTGGAAGAGTTTTAATCCATTTAGGACTCTAGTTGATTTAGAACTTCGATTTTATTTTCAAACTTTCTTTTAAAAACTTTCCTTCTTAAAACCCTTTATTTTAAAAACTTGATTTTTAAATCAGTTTTCAGATTTCTTCAAGCAGGGCCCACCCTGCAGGGGTGCAAAACAATAATTTTCAATTTCATTTTATTTTACATCTTTCATATTTCAAAAATACAAAAAAAAAATAGTTAGGTATACTTTTGAAGTTTCTGAAAAAAAACATTTTTAACCCCTTTATTTTCAAAGCTTCAAAATCGTTTTTTGAAAAAAAAAACAAGCGGGGCCCACAATAGGTGGTGTCAAATTTGGATTTGTTTTAATTCAATTAGGACTAAATTAGGCTAATTAAAGTCTTATTAGTAAGGTTGAAAAGTCAAAACTCAACTGGAAAAACCACCCCCCTTAATTAACTCAATTAAGAAAGTTTAAGCTAATTAGAACTCCTCCTTAATTAATGTTTTGAAAAACAACAAATAGGGGACTCTAGGAGGGTCAACCTATGCTTTTCTCTCCTCTCTCTCTCCCAAATTTGTGGCTCTCTCTCCTCAAAGCTTCTACCTTCTTCATTGAAGCTCCAAGGTAAGGTCTTCTCCCATTTTCTTAATTTTTGTTTATTTTTCATTAAAATCACTATTGTCGCCTCTTTTAGCATGCCTTTCTTTTTTTTTATTTCAAAAAAATCATGTGAGGACATCAAGATGATGATAAGATAATGTTCAATGGCCCCTTACACATTTTTGATCAATTAATAATATTTATTTTTCATTTATTGTGTTAAACGACCAAAAAAGATCGAGATTTGACCGTTCAATGGTCGAATCCATCTTTTAATGGCTACATCAAATCCCAACTGTGCTTTTCTCGCCTATTTCTCTCCCTATTTTTTTTTATTCATCATATTAATGCTTATTTTATATGTTCAAGCAACAAAAATTGATTCGCTACATTATTTATATTTTTTTATAGTTTTTTCATGCTTAAATTAGGTTTATTCATGTGCTTTAATGATAATCCACATATTTTATTCTGAGCATGCGGAAACCATATTATTTTATGTTCAATTTTCTATCAAAAAAATATGATTGTTTTAGGGTAGAACCTTGCATGTGTTAGGGATTTTCTACAAAAAAATCAAATTATTTTGGATTTTGAACTCTGTCAAAAATATTAGAAACCGAACCTTGTTTCTTGACCCATGAAAACACTACATGGATTTGGGAACGACTTGACGAGATGATATCTCCTTCATCGAAGATTCGATCGATGATCCGTAAGTTGAAGTGTGTTCATTGTTTTGTCTAGTATTCTCTGTAAAATTTTCAGATTTTTATATATCTGTTTGTTGTTTTTCTTTTGATAGAAATCAGAATTGGTTTTATAGAGCTCGTTATGCATTGTCTAAACCCTAGATTGACTTGTGTGGATCGTATCTCCCTAACCAAAGATCTGATCGATGATCCACAAAAAAGGATTATCTTAATTTGTGTGTTTACTGTCATCTTATAAAATTTTATAATTTTTTAACATAGTTTGATATATTTCTTTGTACCCAAAACCAGATGTATTTATTTCAACTCGTTACGTATAAGCCAGAATCAAGCATATATTGCCAGAATGATATCTCCCTAATCGGAGATGATTTTTTAATCTATAAATAGAAAATTTTTGTTTATCTGTCTAGTATCTCAATATAATTTTTTATAAATTTCTATGGTGCTTTGATACCCAATTTGGGTTTGACATTGTGATAGATATGTGCCCGCGGGCAAAATTGCGTATTTTAGAAATTTATTTAATTTTTATATCAAAATAATGTCAAAATTTATATTTTCAATCCTATTTTAATTTTATGATTATTAGAAGTGTCCAAGTCATTTTTTGTTAATTTTTTAATTCATTTAATATATTATTTAGTCAAATCATGAAAACAGGATGCCTGTGTATATCAATTGAAATACGGGTAAAATTTGATATTTTTGTGATATTCTGATTTTTTTAAAAAAAGTTTTATATTTTTAGGGTTTGATCATGTTTATAATCATGCTAGGGTACTTCATACCCAATTTGGTGTTGATTTGAATCTGTTTGATTCTTAAATCAAAAGTTTTACAAAAATCTTTTCTGAAAACCCTAATTTCAAGGCCATAGTCTTATTTTTCAGGAGCATTTTTGTCATTTTTTCCAAAATTTCAAATTTTAAAGTTATTGATTTTTATTATTTATTCATATTTATATAATCTTTTATTATGTTTATCTCAGGAAAACATGGAAAAAGGCTTATATCCAGACAAATCTAGCAATTTCCATATATATATTGTCGGATAAATCCCGAAAAGCTGACATTTGTTCACTAATGAGTTTTCTAGTTATGCTGGGACATTTAAGAGTGTATTTTATTTTATTTCCTTTTTCTTTTTTATGTAAATTGTAATTATAAACAATTTAGAATAAGAATTTACTTTTCTTGCTTAAAATAGGGTTGCATTGCATATAGTTTATTTTTTATATATAAATGTCAATGTGTGATGGATGATGATTCATGCATATTTCAAATCCACCATGGTCTACATGAATGGCACATGCACTAGCTTTTAAAGAGTTGATAAACTTGGTGGGTTTCATATTTATGTCCATAGTCAAAATACGAACAAAACCTAGATTTATCATCTTTTTTCTAAGCTACAAATAGCCTACACTCTTAGGCTATCTTTAAAATCATTGCATATTTCAAAGTTTTTTCAAATATTTTCCCCTTTCTAGAATCAAATGAACTATATTTCATACGTATTTGTGACCTTAGTCAGGGATATGTAGATAATTTATTCTATTGAAATTCTATAATGAACATAAATTCCTTTTTTAAATGATTTTTCTCAAATTCTTTAGAAAATATTTTCTCAAAATAGCATTCATTCATTCATCTAGGTTAGAGTGCATCATGAAAAAGAATTTCATAGGGCCACACGCCCATCCTTTTTTCCAATTCCATTTAAAAAAAATCAATTTTCTAAAAAATTACCCAAGTTTCCTTCAGAAATCGATTTTCTCAAAAAATCAAAATTCCTCAAAAATTGATTTTGCTTTCTTCAAAAAGACTTCTCAAATGTGATTCACAATTTTCAATCATCCCTTTTCCAAGAATTCACCAAGTATTTTCCATTATTTGAAGCATACATCATGTTTTTCAATCTGTATTTTCTGAAATCCATAGCACATGCCTAATTCTTTGTGCATTTAGAAAATAGAACATTGATTTATACAAGTTAAGCGAAGCGAAGCACATGATTAATCTTTGGTTCGATTACCCCTAGTTATGGTACCAAGAACGGTTGAACCTCGTACCGACAAGTGAGTCTCATTCTTCGAAATTATCCTGCATTTTAAAACAGAGGCAAGTTATTTTCAAAATCTTTTTCAAAGGTCAGTTTGACTTAGAAAAGTAAAATTTTGCAATGATAACAGGTTTGACGACCATGATGGGACCTGTCATCGTCTGATCAATCTTGTGCTTTGCTCTATTTAAATTGTCAAAATTGTGTTCTACAATGTTAGCTCTATATCTTGTGAACCTAGGAGCCTAGACCCAAACCTAACTGACATAGATTACATGTAGACTGAGGCACGGTTTGGCAGGACCAATTGAGGAGGCATTATTCATGCTCACTTAGACTTAGGTCAAATACAATCCTCCTTAATCTAAGATTTGATTGAAAACAATGTTTGTTTCTTACAAATTTTTAAAAATTCTACTTCTTTAGGCCATTAGAGCCTTTTGTTTTCTTACATGTTGATCATATTTTAAAAATAACCCCACCTACTTTTACTTGGCCACTACGTTACTGGGCTTTCTTCTAGAACCATAGTTCGGGACAAAGCCTCACAACTGGGCCACCTATTTGGGTTGATTCCCCCCTGTGCCACGTACCGAGGGCCATAGTTCAAAGTGTATCGGCAGGCGCTCAAGGATGTTGGAAAACATGAGCCTAGAAACAGAAAAATTCTTTTATGCCATGTACATCGAGCCTCGGCTCGAGTATATCGGCATAGCATGATTGGACACAAATGATCTATGCTTAAGAGTTAGGCTTAGGGTTAGGGTCCTACAGTTATTTTAAAACTTGTGCATTTAGAGACAGCTTTTTAGGGATTGTTGTATGCACATACTTGATTGTGCAAGATGTGATTAAATGCATTTTAGTTATTTTCTCTTATTCCTTTTATTTTCTTATATTTTTCCATAATTTTCTGAAAATCTTGGACGATTTTCAAAATCTCTATTTATTTTCATTCCCTCAAACCCTGGATGATTTTTCAAAACCTCTACTTTCATTCAAAAACTCCAGGCAATTTCCATCCTTCCTTTCTTTTGGATCTCGAATTTCCAGCTTTATTTTGATCATGCCTGCTATTTTCCTCAAGAAAAATTATGTGTCTTTCTTATGGATTTTAATCCTATTTTCAAAATCTTTTCACCTTATTTTTCAGTGAATTCTATGATCATAGTAGTGGAAAATTATTCGTCCACCTTTCCTTTTAGGTTTACCTTAGTTGTGTACTTCATTCATCGAAGTAATAATGCAATTATCACAATTCCAACATCGACCCAATCTCTGGTAATGGGATATCCTTTCAGAATTGCCAACCTGATCTCATCAGATTTTTTCCTTCTCATTTTTATTCAAATTGTTGCCCTCAAAATTTTTTCCCCATCCTGACCGAGCTTTTCTCGATCATTCAAGAAATTGACAATGCCAGTGCTTTCTCGTTTCTGTTATTTTGAAGGGATGATGTAATCCAATTTTCTTTATTTGATTTGTCATTCTTCCCTCAATACATCAATAAGATATCAATTTTCCTCATAATTGGTGCCATCTTTTTTATATATTGTCGCTCTTTCTCCTTCTTTGCAATATATCTTCTTGCAAGGAGTGACCTCTTTCAGAGTGCCTTCCGAATCAATCAAGAAGTGCATCGTCAATCTTTCCCTTGTTGTCTTCAGAGAACGTTTATCAATTATTTATCCTTTTGTCCAACATCTTACTCCCTAATTACACTAGAGATTTTTTTGAAAATTTATCTCTACTTCAAAATATCCTGTATGCAGGCAGGATCAAACAAAATCTTTCACCATCTATTTGCATTCATTTACATCTATTTGCATTAATTTGCATCAAATTCATTACCCATTCAAGACAAGGGATAATCCTGAGACTCCCAGCAGTTTTCTGAGTCATCATGAGGGTGAAGATTAAAAATATCCCATCGCAATCAACAAGTACTTTTCAAAACATTGGTCTTTTTGAAATTCGACCCTCGGGTTGAATCTTTCATCAAAACCATTTTTGTCGGTCATGCCAAGATCAACCTTCGGGTTGAGCCTTTTCCTAAATCCAGATATAAACCCAAATTCATACCCCCTTTGATATAAACATGAGAAATAATGAATAAATTTTGAAAATAAACTTGGAAATTCGAAATTGGGGTAAAATTGACCAAAATGCCCCTAATGACCTTGAAATCAGGGTTTTCTGAAAGAATTTTTGTAAATTTTAGAATTTTGAAAATCAAATGAAATAAATCAAACATAATATGATGAAATATGATGATATGCATAAAAATTTATGGAATTATAAAATGGAAATTCGAAATTTAGGTCAAAATGACCAAAATACCCTTGATAACAAGACTATGGCCTTGAAACCAGGTTTTTCTGAAATAAATTTTGCAAAAATGAGAAATTAAAATTAACCCTAAAATGACAAAAATATTATAAAATATCAAATTTAACTTGATTTTCGCCTGATTTTCGCTTATAAATTTAAAGATAAACTAACATATAAAGCAAATGAACTTGGAATTGAGCCAAATTTGGCATGAACACTTAGACTAACCCTAAAAATGTAATGAAGATTGAAAATATAATATTTTGTATTTTCTTAATATGGAAAATAGCTAAAAACCCTAAAAATCAGAAATTTGCCTAAAATGTTGATTCTAAATGGGATTTCGGATATCAAACTTCCATAAAAATTTCCCAAATTTTATGGGGTGACAGAAGACAGTAATGCAAGGATTTTTTCCTTTTACAGATTCTGGTTTTGACCTATGGTCGGAGCTGTACAGCTCCGGCAAGTTGGATCAGAATCCGACAACTCTAGGATTTAGGGTAAACAGTCAGATTTCGGGAGAAAATGTGGGAAAAATAGCATATATATGAGAAAATGGCTGAAATTATAGGAAAATGTCCCTAACAAACATAGGCAAATTTTATCTTTTTAAAGCATTGGGATTAGGGTTACGGTTTGGAAATGGGTACACTATTATTAGAGACCTGGATCTCTAGAATTCTCAGACATGAGAATCTGTCAGACAGAAAAAAAATAATTTTGGAAAAAAATACTTGGACAATCCCCAAAATTCCAAAATTTTGGGAAATAACATAAGAATGGGTTAGGAACAACTTTTATGTTGAAAGTTTTTGCATTCGGGCTACGGGTTGAGCGAACGCAGCACATTAAATTTGGTCTATACCCTGACAAGGAAAAATCAAGATTTTCCCAAGGGTCTGGGAAAAATGATTTTTAACAGAGGTCAAATATACTTATAAAGATCCCAAAATTTTTAGACAATTAGTAGATTTCACCATAAATCTGTTGTAATTTTTAGAGGAAGATTAAAATCGTCCATCTAGGAGATCTCAGAGGTTCTTGTCTGCTAAAACAGAACTTGAAAGTTCTAGAGGGTTCAAAACCCACTATCAATCTTTTATTTTTTTTATGATAATAAAGATTTCAAATTAAATCAAAATTTCTAAAAAAACTAAAGGTCATACAGATCTAACAATAGTAATATTTGCAGGATTTATAGACGTAAAAATTTACACGAAATGACATATGAACTTTGTTCATAAATGAAATCTATGGATTCTGAATTAAACCTTGATAAAACCATGTAAAATGAATATAATGCATGATAAGACTAATTGAGATGCATATTTTTTTTATTATGAAATGGCATAAAACGTAATACAAAAATGAAAATCAATGAAGGCATGTTTCAACTTTGATGTCAGCTCTCAAAACGAGAGATCCGATCCATCAAATGGATGGATCTCCACGTTTATTTTGCTCATACACATAAGGAATATACTTTTTTTTATACATCCTAAATACTATAAAAGAAAACTCCATGTGATCCCATTTTTAAACTGGATGCACACCATCCTTAGAATCCTAACATTCACATATTTCTCTTCAATCTCGCGACTTTGGCAAAATTTCACATGAATTTAATAAAACAAACACGTCTTACCTTGGATCAGCTGCTATGTGGAAATTGATTTTCGTTGCAGCAATGGAGGGCTATGGGGACCTTGCAGCAATGGTTGGAGGTGGATTAGCTGCTGGAAGCAATAAAAGTTGGAGCCAAAGAGGATGACTGCGCCTAGGCTGAAGGAGGGAACCGTGGGCTGAAGCTGGAGGTGGTGGAAAAGAGGTGGCTGGGCATCCAAGGAGGTGGCCGCTGCTGGAGGTGGATGGGCTGGGCGTCCAAGGAGGTGGCTGCTACTGGAGGGCCTGGTGGTTGTTGTTGTAGTGGAGAGGGCTGAAGCAAAAGAGGGTTAGAAGGAGAGGAGAGAGAGATGTGTGTGTGTGTGTGTGTGTGTGTGTGTGAGAGAGAGAGAGAGAGAGAGAGAGATGGATACGTGAATGCCTCTCTTCCCTTTTCTTTGTTTTTTTTTTAAACTTAGGCCTTAATGAATTAGGGCTAAGGTTTTTTAATGAGAGGCTAATGAAAAGTAAAGAAAAGCACGTGAATGGGCTGGAGAAGGGAAAGAAGAAAGGGAAGGGAAGAAGGAAAGAAAGAAAGAAAAGAAGAAGAAGGAAGGAAGAAGGAAAAGAAGAAATGAAAGAAAAGAAAGAAGAAGAAGGAAAGGAAGGGAAGAAAGAAAAGGAAGGAAGAAGGAAATGGGGCTGGAGGCTTGGTCAACCCCCTTGTGGGTCCCACCTCCTCTCAAAACGCGAAATAAAATAAAAAAAACAAAACAAATAAATAAAAAGAAAATTGAATAAAAGAAATATTTTTTTTAATAAAAGGGAAATGTAAATGAATAAGCCATCTCAGAGTGGGCTTATTTTTCAAATTTGAAATTTGTTTTGAGAATTTTAGGGGTAGAATAGTCTTTTTAGGAAAATTCCTGGACGAAACAAGCTATTTTTGGCAGTTTTTGAAACAAACTCAGAATTTGAAGTTCAATACCCCGTTGTGAAGCAAATCTAGTATAGAATTTGAAAATTTAAGTTTGAAAGAAATCCAGATTGTTTTTCTCGAGAAAATATTTCCAAATTTAGACTCCCAGGGGTAAAAATGTTAATTTTGGAAACCCAGGATTTGAAATTGATTTATGAAAACTTTTAAAACTTAATCTGGATTGAAATTTATAAAATTGGAGTTCTGGACTTCGAAAATTAAATGAAATGTGATGAAATGTTATGAAATGCTGAGAAATGACATGAAATGACATGTGAAATGCTAACTCTGAATGAAGAATTTTGGATATTAGACTCCCATTGGTAATTGTACCAGTTCAAAAAGTGTTAAAATTGATAAAATTTGCAAAATGATTCAAGAAATGGTTTTCAGACTCTACCAAGCTAGAGTGACACTGAAAATTAGGGTTTTAGCTTAATTGAACTGGATTAAGCTGGTTTTTAAGGTTTCAAAATTGAATTGGACTAACAAGACACTGACTCAACTGACCTTTCCGACTAAATTTTCAAGAAAAGCTGCCATTTTAAAGAAATGACACAGAATGGTCACTGGAGTGAAGTGAATTACGAATCTGAGTTGGGTTTGAGCTAGAACAAAGATTAATAATACTGACATGAACTAAAATTGAAGCTCGAACACTAGCTTAATCGATCAGACTCAGCTCAATTTCAGCTGAATGAGCTGAAATGGGCTCCTGGACTCTTGGAAATGGGTTTGAACTGAAACTGGAGCACTTGAACTCCTGGTGAGCTCAAGTTAGACTCTGGGGAATATGACTGACTGTGAATGACTGACTCGGAGACAATTGGCTTAGATTTAAGTGAGAAATGAGCTCGTTTCTGAAGAAATGATCCCATTTTGGCAGGAATGGTCAAAAAAATGAAAATGGCCTTCTCACTGTGAGTTCAAATGAGCTTGAAATGACTGATATTCTAACTATTCTGAACTGACCCATGAGCTTGGTTGACTCCAACTGACTGAGGTCCGGGATGTCCTAGGGGTAAAATGGTAATTTTCTTAATGAGAATGGGTAAAGTAGTAGTTTTCTGAAACTGACTCGGGGTTTGACTCCTACACTGACCTAACAGGGTTGGTACTGTTGAGAAACTCTGTTTTGATGTCACATAATATGATACACTGTCTTATTTGCTTTCATATAATATGATAATATGTCTTCTTGAAAAATGTTATATTATGACTGGATATGCTTTGCCATATATTTAACGAGTATTTGATGCAAGGATATCTCACTCAAAAAGGATGGAGACCTCTTGTTCAAGTACAACTTTGGTGCAATCATACTCCTTGAAGAAAAAGCTTGTTGAGTCATGCACTCCTAAAGACCATCTAAAGAGATCGGCTACCTCAAGTTGAAGATTTTTTCTTCTTTAGAGTCATATGTAACAGAACCTTCAGAAGCATGCATATTGCATATTACATACTCATTCATAAAAGCTATTTCATAAAAGTATACGATAGTTTCAAAAAGCTCCTTTTTGAAAACAAATAATTGTACCTTCTTACAACCCTTTATGAAAAAGGTATTTTGACATGATTTCAAAATGTAATAATTGTACCTTATATCATATACAAGACAACTTGAAAAGTAATGATTTTAAAAGTAGGAAAAAGACAAAACATGAAATCGGCTACACAAAGAAAACAAATATAATATGTTTTGAAAAGACTCTAGTTACCTTCTTTAAAGAAATGATTTCAAATATAGGAAAAAGACAAAACATGAAATCGGCTACACAAAGAAAACAAATATAATATGTTTTGAAAAGACTCTAGTTACCTTCTTTAAAGAAATGATTTCAAATATAGAAAAAAGACAAAACATGAAATCAGCTATACAAAGAAAACAAATATAATATGTTTTGAAAAGACTCTAGTTACCTTCTTTAAATAAATGATTTCAAATATAGCAAAAAGACAAAACATGAAATCGGCTACACAAAGAAAACAAATATAATATGTTTTGAAAAGACTCTAGTTACCTTTTTACAAACCCATAGAATGTCGACTTACTTGAAGTCATCATTCTCTTTATATAGCATTAAATACCTCCTGTAAGAAATCCTTGTTAATATCCTTCTCAAGAATGTCGACTTACTTGTAGTCTTCATTCTCTCTGTAGACTTTGAAAAACACATCATAAAGAAAACTCTTGATATGACTATGTACAAATAAATATCTCAAAGCATTTATTGTACTTACACTCATTTTAAGTAAAGAATTACTTATGTACCACAAATCATTAATTAGGATAAAGACAAAACTACATGACAGCCTACAATCCAACGTTCAATGTACTATTGTAAGAAATAGACTTTTTACATAAAATATATATTACCTAAAATATTACAACGACTAGTGTACCCTATATTTTACTTTTATGGAAAGAAGACTTTCTCGAATTTCTCTAAAGATGTTTTTTGAAATGACATGACATTTCACATCTCAAAAAGGCTACGATTTCAAAAAGTAACGACTACTTTTTTAAAGCTATATAAACACACTCAAATGAATTAATCAAAACAATGAAAGGAATGGATATATGAGCTTACAACGAGAAAAATTTCTATTCGATATTTGAAAGAGAGCCTAGAAAAAGAAAGAGAAAAGAAAGAGAAAAAGTCAAGAATAACTCTTTGACAAAGAGTATCTTCTGAGTGAAAAGAACAGAACATTCTGAGAATCCTTCATTCGTGCATTCATATCATTCTGAAGGTTCTATAGGAAGTATTGTAACTTTCTGTTATTCACTGTATTCCTTCTTTGTTAAAAGAAGTAGACCTTTGAGAAAGAGGGTGTTTCCCTTCTCTGTTGAGAGAAGAAGACCTCTGTGTAAGAGGGTGTTGTCCTTCTCTGTTGAGAGAAGAAGACCTCTATGGAAGAGGGTGTGCCCCTTCTCTGTTGAGAGAAGAAGACCTCTGAGAAAGAGGGTGTTGTACTATTTATCCGGTGACTCAGATGTTATAGTGGAAAGCTCAAGTGGTTTGCTTGGGGATTGGATGTAGGTTAGGTTTTTGACCGAACCAGTATAAATCCTGTGTTTATTGTGTTGTGCCTTATTGCCTTATTTTTTATTTTATCAATTTGCATCGTATTTCACTATTCACCCCCCCTCTAGTGGAATTTCATTTGGTATCAGAGCAGGTTTGCTGGTTTCGACATAACAAGTCTTCCAGCACATATGACATCTACCTCTTATGCTCGTGATATTGAAGGTCAACACGCATCTCGTCCTCCTTTCTTCAACGGCTCCAACTATGGATACTGGAAGTGCAGAATGACTATATTTCTTAAATCCATAGATTTTGCTGTATGGAAAATTATTGAGCATCCATACACATCTCCTTCCGCAGACTATAACTTATGGTCTGATGAAGAAAAGAAAATGGCAAACCTAAATGCAAAGGCTATGAATGCCTTATATTGTGCTATCGATCAGAATGAATTCAATAGAATATCTATATGTGAATCTGCATATGATATTTGGCATTCTTTGGAGGTTATTCATGAAGGAACCAACAAAGTGAAAGAAGCCAAAATCTCATCTCTTGTCAGAAAATATGAGTTGTTCAAAATGAACAAAAATGAACCCATCACAGAGATGTTCACTAAATTCACCAACAATCTGAAATCTCTGGGTGTAACTCACTCTCAGACAGAAAAGGTGAAGAAAATCTTGAGATCTCTCACAATTGATTGGGAGAAAAAGACTACTGCTATTGAAGAAGCTCAAGATTTGTCTAAACTTACCCTGGACGATTTAATAGGCAATCTTATGGCCTATGAAGTCCACATGAAGGAAAGAAGGGAAGATGAACAACCTTTGAAGAAAACTCTAGCCTTCCCAGCCCTTTCTGAGGATGAGGACTCAGAAAAAGAAACTGAGATTGCGCTACTCACCAAAAAATTCCAGCGCTTTATGAGAAGGAACCAGCTTCCAAATAAGCACAAAGAAAGAAAAGACCCAAAAGAAGATTCTATGTGCTACCAGTGTAATAAGCCAGGTCACCTGAGACGTGACTGTCCTCTTCTCAAAAGAAAATCCAAGACTGAGGAACCAAAGAAAAGGTTCTTCAAGAAAAAGGCTCTGCATGCTCAATGGGATGATTCAGAACCATCCACCAGTGAAGAGTCAAATGATTATGAAGCAGAAACCGCCAACATGTGCTTCATGGCAGAAAGCTCTGTAAGTGAATCTCTTGATTTCTCCTTTGAAGAACTTCAAAATGCTTTTAAGGAACTTTTTGAAGAATCAAGGAAAACGATTCTAAAAAATAAACATTTGAAATCTGAGAATCTAGAGCTCATTTTGAAAAATGAAAAACTCAGTATTGAAAATTCTGAGTTACAAAAGAAAAATCTTCTTATTACTTCTGAAATCTCTTCTACCAGCTCCAAGACTAAAAATCTGCAAGTAGAAATTTCAGAATTAAAAAGTAAAACTGAGAACCTTATGAAAACGGATTTCAAGTTTACTAAAGGAAAAAAGAACTTGGATAAACTCCTATCCTCTCAAAAAGTGTCTTTTTATAAGAATGGTATTGTCTACTCTCATTTCAACAAGCCTTCTTGTATGAATCAAAAGACCACGTTTATGAAAAGTTCCTCTGAACCTAAAAAGGAGTATTATAATTTTAACTTCTTGAACTCCTCTAAGGCTATAGACAAACCCAAATCTAAATGGATATGGGTTCCAAAGTCTAACAAAAAGGGACCCGACTGGGCACCAAAAAGAAATTTTACTTAATGTTTTGCAGGCTCCAAACAAGAAGAACAGATGGATACTAGACAGTGGATGTTCAAAACACATGACTGGACATTCAGACCTCTTTGCTGTTCTTCATAAAAAAGAAGGAGGAACCGTCACCTTTGGAGATAACAACAAAGGTTTGATAATAGGTATTGGTAATATTGGAAATATAGATAAACCTCTTATCAAAGACGTTCTCCTAGTTAAAGGCTTAAAACATAACCTTCTAAGTATTAGTCAAATGTGTGATACAGGTTATAATGTTAGCTTTAATCATAATGCTTGTCTTATAGCAGACACCAACGAAAATATTATCTTAAAAGGTATAAGAAAAAATAATATATATGAACTATACCTAGAAAACATCACAGAACATTGCCTCATAGCTAATAATGACTCTCAACATTTATGGCACATGAGAATGGGTCATGTCAATTCTAAGTACATATCTAAATTAGCTAAAGATAAGTTAATACGTGGGTTACCCAAAATATCTTTTAAAAAGGATTATTTTTGTGATGCATGTCAATTAGGAAAACTGTCTAAATCATCTTTTAAATCAAAAAATATCATTTCAAGCAAAAGACCTCTAGAGCTTCTCCACCTGGATCTCTTTGGTCCTTCTAGAGTAGCTAGTCATAATCACAATAAATACGTTTTTGTCATTGTAGATGACTACTCAAGATTTACTTGGGTAATATTTCTGAAAAACAAAAGTGATACGTTTTATCAATTTGAAATTTTATGTAAAAAATTACAAAATGAAAAATCTTGTTCTATTGTTAAAATCCGTAGTGACCATGGAGGAGAATTTGAAAATGAACTTTTTGTAAATTTTTGTAACTTGCATGGTATTTCATTTCAAGTCTTCAATAAAGTTATCAAGTTTCTCGTCTATCTGGATGTCATCTTTCTCTTATTCCTCTGCAATTTGTCTTCAAAATTCATTTGTTCTTATTTTTTTTTATTTCCATGCAATTTATGTCATAGTAAAGGAGCTTTCTCTAAAAGCTATTCCTTTTCAAAATTTCAGAATGTCTTCTCAACCGATAAAAAGGTTAGTCATTAATCCTTCAATCCTATCGAAACCGGCAAAGATATATCGGGTCCGAGCAAGAACAGGGGACAGTAAGGTCACAAAGCAGTCAGAAGAAATGGCAGAATTCGATTCGTCGCTTCCAGAGTTGCCAGAATTTGCAGCGATTCAGAAACAAGATGAACCATCGACCCTAGTCCAGGATCCGACTGAGGACATCAATATTGGTTCAGAAGATAGTCCGAAAATTCTCAAGATCGGCACCAGCCTAAGTACAGATGAGAAGGAAAGGCTCATTGACTTTCTCAAGCAGCACCAAGAAGTATTCGCATGGACTTATGAAGATATGCCCGGTTTAGATCCTAAATTGGTGGAACATCGACTCGTTCTGAAGCCTGATGCGAAACCTATTAAACAAAAGTTAAGGAAAATGGATCCTCGAATCGAGCAACAAGTCAAGGAAGGACTTGAGGACTTGCTTAAAGCAGGATTCATTCGAGCAATAGATTATCCAGACTGGTTGGCGAATATCGTTGCAGTTCCCAAGAAAAATGGCAAAGTGCGAATTTGTATCGACTTTCGCGATCTCAATAAAGCTACTCCGAAGGATGACTATCCCCTCCCAAATATTGACCTCCTAGTTGATAGCACGGCTGGGCATGCCATGTTTTCCTTCATGGACGGATACTCCGGATATAATCAGATGAAGTTAGCCGCTCGTGACCAATCCAAAACATCCTTCACCACGCCACGGGGCACTTTCTGTTATACAGTCATGCCGTTTGGGCTCAAAAATGCTGGGGCAACCTATCAGCGTGCAATGGCTGCCATTTTCCATGATCAGATGCACAAGACCATGGATGCATACGTTGATGACATCTTGATCAAATCCAAGGAGGAAGAAGACCATATCGATGCCTTAAGTCAAGTCTTCAAGCGGCTTATTCTTTATAAGCTAAGACTCAACCCTCAGAAGTGTGTCTTCAGAGTTGAATCAGGCAAATTGCTAGGCTTCTTGGTCAGCAAAAAGGGGATAGAAATGGATCCCGCTAAAGCAAAGGCCATCATTGACATGCCACCTCCAACTACTCTTAAGGAATTGCGTAGTCTTCAGGGACGTATGCAATCAATTCGGAGATTCATATCCAACCTTGCCATGAGATGTGAACCTTTCAATCATATACTCAGAAAAGGAGTGAAATTTGAATGGGGACCAGAGTGTCAGCAATCGTTTGAGCGTATCAAGAAATATCTTCTTAATCCGCCCGTTCTAAAGCCACCAGAATTGGGAAAGCCTCTCTTGCTATACATTTCAGTTAACCAAGCCGCTTGTGGCGGATTCTTGGCACAATATGAAGAAGGCAGTTTGGTTGAACATGCCATTTACTATGTAAGCAAGACTTTCATTGACTACGAGAAGAAATATTCTCAAGTAGAGAAGACATGCCTAGCACTGGTATGGATGTGTCAGAAGCTGAGACATTACTTGTTAGCATCAGAAGTCAAGATTCTCTCAAAACTTAATTCTCTCAAGTATATTCTCGAAGAACCATTTCTTAGTGGACGGATTGCTAAGTGGCAAGTCCTGTTAATGCAGTATGATCTGGGGTATGTTTCTCAGCAATCTATCAAAGGTCAAGCAATTGCAGACCAATTGGCAGATTTTCCTTTAGCAGAAGATGTTAGAATCGAGGATAGCTTTCTCGATGAGCGGATCTGTAATGTTCAACAATCCCCAGTTTGGAATCTGTTTTTCGACGGATCCAAGAACATGGCCGGCATAGGAGTCAGAATCTTGCTGATCACACCAGAGAAAGAGATGATCCCCTTTTCTCTGAAACTGGATTTTCAGTGTACCCATAATATGGCCGAGTATGAAGCTTTAATACAAGGTATGAGAATTTTGCAAGACTTCAATGTTCAGAGGGTACATGCTTTCGGCGATTCATTGCTCGTCGTCAGCCAAGTCAAAGCTGAATGACAGGTAAAAGATCAGAAGCTGCTCCCTTACCAAAAGATCGTTTTATCCCTTATCAACAATTTCGATGAATTTCAGCTCTTCCATATCAAAAGAGAGTTTAATCAAATAGCTGATGGTTTGGCCAGCCTGGGCTCCATTATGTCTTTCAGAAATGGAGAATCCTGTCGCTCCTTTGAAATCGGTAGACTTGACCAACCTGCCTTCGTTCCGGTAATGCAAGTCAACCAGGCAGAACAGAAAAAGAAGCCTTGGTATCAAGATATCAAAAACTTTATTGAAACTAGGGAGCTTCCACCAGAGCTATCAAAGAAGGAGCAAAAAGCAATTCAGCATATGTCCGCCCGCTATTTTATCCTTGCCAATGTTCTTTATTGTCGTGGGTTCAGTTCTGAGTATTCCAGGTGCTTAGACGAAGAAGAAGCTAAAGAAATCATACGAGAAGCGCATGAAGGTATTTGCGGTGGTCATGTCGGCTACCAAACCCTTGTTAAACAAATCATTCGGGCAGGATACTATTGGAGAACCATGCAGCAAGACTGCTATCGTTTTGTGAAGAAGTGCGTTCAGTGTCAGATACACGCACCTTTCATTCATGCGCCAGCCACGTACTTGCAATCAGTCGTGTCTCCATGGCCATTTTCTATGTGGGCCTTCGACGTCGTAAGACCCATCTCTCCTTCAGCTTCTAATGGTCATAAATATTTCCTTGCCGCAACAGAGTATTTCACCAAATGGGTTGAAGCAGTCACTCTGCGTACGGTGGAGGGTCGACATGTAGTCTCGTTCATTCATAAGAACATTCTTTGTCGTTTCGGTATACCGCACGACATCGTGTCAGATAATGGTACTCATTTCAAGAATGAGAGAATGAAGATCTTTTGTTCAAAATTCAGAATTCATCATCATTTTTCAGCTCCTTATTATCCACAAGGAAATGGTCAGGCAGAAGCAACCAACAAAAGTTTGATCCGCATCTTGGAAAGAACCATTGAGACAGGTCGTGATTGGCACGAGAAAATTCATGATGCACTTTGGGCATATCGAACTACCATTCGAACCCCAACCAGCGACTCCTTCAGAACTTGTTTATGGGACTGAGGTGGTGTTACCTCTTCATGTTCAGAAACCCGCCCTTAAGTTCGCATCTCTTTTAGAGCTACCACTCGATCAGTATCAGCAACAGAGATTGGTACAGTTAGATTTACTCGATGAAAAAAGACTCAAAGCAGCAGAACACGCTCAGTCTTATCGTCAGAGGATAGCAAGGCAATATGCCAAGTCAGTCATCGAAAGGAGATTCCAAGTTAATGACTTGGTCCTTAGATCAACGGCTCATCTCAAGCATCGTCCACGTGGCAAATGGTCACCAAACTGGGAAGGTCCCTACGTGGTGAAAGAAGTGTTGCCCCGTAATTCATATCGTCTGATTAATGTAGACGGGGTAGAACTATCCGACCCCATTAATGCTCGACATCTGAAGAAATTCTATACCTAGAAAATCTCTATTCTATCTTTTGTATTCTTCAAAAATTCTCCTCAATAAATGATCAATTATTCTTTGGTCAAAATACCCCTCTTCCCCATAATATACTGGGGCATTCTTGGTAAAGTTGCCTTTTATCCAAAACAATTTGTGTGCAGGCAGGCTCTAATAAATCTCTCATTTTGCACGCATGTGCACTCAGTTGCATCCATTTGCATTTGCACGCATTCATCTGCATCAATTTGCATTGAATTTCCCATTCAGGATAAGGGATAAATCCTGAGACCCCGGCAAGTCGTCCAAGTCATCGCCAATTGATGACCCTTCAAAACCCAGTGCTCGTACTGGTAATCTTTTGAAAACCCAGTGCTCGTACTGGTAATCTTTTAAAAACCAGTGCTCGTACTGGTAATCTTTTGAAAACCCAGTGCTCGTACTGGTAATCTTTTAAAAACCACATCTTTTGAAAACCCAGTGCTCGTGCTGGTAATCTTTTAAAATTCAGTGCTCATACTGATAACCTTTTAAAATCCAGTGTTCGTACTGGTAACCTTTTAAAGTCCAGTGCTCGTACTGGTATCCTTTAAAAATCCAGTGCTCGTACTGGTAATCTTTTAAAATTCAGTGCTCGTACTGATAACTTTTTAAAATCCAGTGCTCGTACTGGTAGCCTTTTAAAGTCCAGTGCTCGTACTGGTATCCTTTAAAAATCCAGTGCTCGTACTGGTAATCTTTTAAAATACAGTGCTCGTACTGGTAATCTTTTAAAATACAGTGTTCGTATTGGTACTTTGCAAAAGTTGGGTCTTCATACTGGTCGCAACATAACTCTCACATTGAGGTTCAGGCTCAATCTTTAGACCTGCGAACCAAACAATCTGTATCAGACTCTTGGGTCGTTCCATTCTGTTAATCTGACATTCGGGTTGCCGATTTTGTCAAGACCTCTAGTCATTCGTATTATCAAGCAGTTCTTTGAGTTATCAAAAGCTATCAAAATCAATTGCCAAGTATCTCTCTTACGAGGGACCCTTTTTCCAGGGAGAGTTCGAGGGAGCTCGTTTCTTTTCGCATGTCTTTATTGTTCGTTCGTTGAACCCCTTTTTCTAGGGAGAGTTTGAAGGAACTCGTGATTCACGAACAGTTTGCAAAACAATCTTTATTGTCACACAAGGAACCCTTTTTCTAGGGAGAGTTTCGACGGAAGCTCGTCCTCCTTGTAACCCTAAATGTCTTTTGTTAGGCCACCCCCGTCGTCGAGGACCCTTTTTCCAGGGAGAGTGTGATGGACTCGTTCCTCTATGATATCCTTTCAATCTCTGTTAGCGGCCCCCTTTCCATAAAAGAAGCCTAGAAATAGGGAGTTTTGACGAAAACTCTATTTCTCTTCGAAAGTTCGTTTTGCAAACACCTCCTCTTCAGGGAAGAGAGGAGTATCTTTTGTTACCCGTTCAGGTAAGGGTCAAGCCTGAGTCTCTCCTTTGGGGAAAGGAGAGGAGAATCTAGCCACGGATGTGTCATATAGATCTCAAATGATTTCCTTCACCAAGGATTCCAAGAATATTTTGCCAATTTGCCATAAAAAAAAATAGTTGTTGATTCCAAAATCTTTATCGCATAAAATTGTACCTCAGAATACCTTCAGTATTACTTCCGAAGTGACAAAGCTTTTGCGAAAAAGGATTCAAAATTCAAAATCTTTCTATTGGCCAACCAAAAGGATGAAGAATAAATCCGCGATATGGCCAGCAAAGAAAATTCAATGTTGTTGCAAAGCCAGAAGTGATTGATATTGATCACAGTCAATGGCATATTTTTAAAGATCATTCTTGGAAAATAAGCAGTCAAAATATCCTGGGTGATACAGAAAAATACACTCAATATCCATGTCCTCTCAATCACCTAAGCTGCAATTAAATATCTGCAAAAGGGATCTCTCAACTGTCGTCAAGATAAAGGCGAATTAGACGAGTCGACCCCCGGGGCCAAAGAAGATTTGGATCATCTCCAAGATGACGGAGTTTGTGACGGATCCTTCCAGGGAAAGTCCAGATCACCGTCGAGATGAAGGCGAGTGTGATGGACCTCTCGACAATCCCTAAAAGGTATTTAATTTCCGCTATCATCAAGAGACTTCCAACCAATGAGCCAATAACCGTCAATGTAATCCCTGAGAGAAAAGAAGGATCAGAACATCTCTGAGATGAAGGAGTTTGTGACGTACCCTTCCAAAAAAATAAAGAGAGAAAAAGCTAGGACATCTTCAAAATGAAGGATGATGTAATTCCCGAAAAATCCAAGAGAGCTCCAATTCTGTCAGAAAAAGAGTGCAGAAAGATCATCATGAGAAAAGAATCCCAGGATATCAGACTGCCGAATCTATCAAGAATCTTCTTTAATTTTGTGAAATTCTTTTATCAATATCCTTTCGCTAATAGCTCTCGCAATATCAAGAATACATTCTTTTCCATCCATATCAATGAAATTGATAGCCTCCTTGAAGGAAAGTCAATTGCAAGTAATTTGAATTCGAATCTTGATTCTACGGAGTTAAGCCCAGTCAGAGGTAATACTTCAGGTAGAAAAGAGGGAATATTTTTCATATATATATGTGCTTATCATTCTTGAATTAACTACAATTTTTTTTATCTTATTGGCAATCTTTTTAAGTTATCTTGACATGAAGTGAGAACTTGATGTTTATTTTGATATATCCAGGTGTTGTTGTTATCCCTTTTAGGATCGGATGATGGGAGTTGTCCAAGATCCTTCCCTTCTTGTTTTAATCTGAGTGCCTGGGCTCTCAGATTCGCACACTTCCCTGTGCTCCCCACTGTCCCACCATAGACAGTTCCCGTTCAGGTTAAGGGTTAAACCTGAATTTTCCGCAAAAGGTCATCTGTCTTAAAAGCCATTCAGTCTTAGCAATGAGACGTCCAAGATCAATCCCTTTTCAAGCTTTAGGGAACCCCCTTTCTTCCTTTTGCAAACCCCTCTCGGATTTATTGTGCAGAATTCGAAGGTCCCATCATGGTTTCTTCATTTGAGGATTCCGTATATCGTCCCCTTTCAGGTTAAGGGTTAAGCCTGAGCCTCGTTTTTCCGCGAGGTATCGTCCCCTTTCAGGTTAAGGGTTAAGCCTGAGCCTTGTTTTTCCACGAGGTATCGTCCCCTTTCAGGTTAATGGTTAAGCCTGAGCCTCGTTTTTCCACGAGGTATCGTCCCCTTTCAGGTTGAGGGTTAAGCCTGAGCCTCGTTTTACCACGAGGTATCGTCCCCTTTCAGGTCAAGGGGTTAAACCTGAGCCTCATTTTGATGAGGTATTTCATTTATCGTCCCCTTTCAGGTTAAGGGTTAAGCCTGAGCTTCGTTCCATACGAGGTATTTCCTGTCCCATCCAGGTTAAGGGCAAAACCTGAATCTCACTTCTTTTCGAAGTAAAATTTTCTCCTTATTCTTCATTTCATATCTATCATCATCCTTTGAACTAATTCTTTCATACCCAGTCAGATTCATCTAACTGGGGCATTTTTATAGTCCAAATTTTGTATGTTTTCTTTGCCACTAAGCTCGGCTTTCAACCTGCTTAGCAGCAAAGAGGGGCATCTGTAAACACACCAAATTTTTACCTTCATCCAATGTTTGTCCATTTCATAAGTCATCACAGATCATTGCATGTCATTGCACGCATTCTGCATAGCATTGTATGACATTGCATCTCATTTTCGAGATCCAGCACTCCTATTTCAAAACATTTAATCCAGATTTGAATTTTAAAGCTTTATTTTAAAATCAATTTCAAAACCTGGGTTTTTATTCAATACTCTGTCATTTTCCAACCCCAGAACTTGGTATTTCGAAATATTTTCTCAGAAAACAATCTGGATTCCTTTCAAATTCAAACTTTAATCGATTTCTATTCACAGATGAGACCCATTTAGATGGTGTCGCTTCTGAATGCCTCTATTCATCAAATTTCTCAAATTTTTGAAAGTTTCAGTCCGATCAGGACTTTGTCTCAGAGTCCTAATCCGGTCAGAAGTTTGGTTTTTAAGTCTGTTTTACTTCCATTCTCAATCTTTTTTGTTTGTTTTCGAAATTTAGGTCATTTCACAGAGTCCAGTTAGTTCAGGACTCTATTTTAGAGTTCGGTCGAGTTGGGAGTCTAACCCTGACTGTGTTTTCTGACTTATTTCATCATTTCTTGATAAAATCTTTTGAAAATTCTTTCATTTGGCTTTTAAAATCTAAAATCTCAGAGTCCTAAGAGTTCAGGACTCTAACCCGGAGTTCCAGTTCGCTTGAGACCCTATTTTCAAAGATCTTGAATTTCAAATACTGATTTTAACCCCTTTTCAAAGCCATTTTCAGTGTTTATTTCAAAAATGTTCAAAATTCGATGTGGGCCCACTCAGTTGGCACCATATCCAGAGGAATTCTAACTCAGTTAGGACCTTATGCCATTTCAAAAATCCTAATTTTAAGTTTACTTTTGAAAATCTTTTGAAAACTCCTTCAATTTCAAGTTTTAAAATCGCTTTTTGAAAAACTCAAGTAGGGCCCACTCGGGGTGGCGCCATATTCGAGTAAGTCAGGGCTAGACTAGGGTTAGTTGTTGTCTTGGTTAGTGTTAGAGGTTTAGAAGAGTCAAAACCATTTTGAAAAACTCATTTTTGAAAGTTAGTTTTTAAAACTAGTGTTTTTAAAGGTTTTTAAAAGTGTTTTAAAAACCCAATGTGAGAGAATGCCAAGTGGCACCACATTTGGGCGATTCTTAGGTTTAGCTAGGGGTTAATTAGGAACTATTTAGGATAATTTAGACTAGGGGTAGTTAGGTAACTCCACCCCAAAATCGCCCCCCCTTTAGAGTCCAAAATTTTCAAAATTGTCAATTTTTAAACCTAATTTTTTTATTATAAATAGAGGCATAAGGGGGGTCGATTTTCCCATCTCTCTCTTATTGGATTCTTGGAGCTTCTCTCTTCTCTCCAGCCCTTCCTCCATTGCTGCAACTCCAAGGTATGAACTTCTTCACTTTTCTTATTTTATTTAATGCTTTTTAATGCTTTAAACCTAGATTTAGGCTTGGACACCCCTCCTTATGGAAGATCAACCATGGTTTCACCTCAAGAACCATCAAGAACCAGAAAGAACGGTACAAGAAGGTGATCTAACCCTGTTTTGGATAATTTACAGAGATTTTAATCCATTAGAATTGATTTTAACATGATTCTTTGCATTATTAACCAATAAAATATATGATTTACCCTTTTTAATGGGTTAAATCTATGTTTTAAAGGTGATATCAAATTCCAGCCATTGATTCCCTGTTTTTATTTTATTTTCATGGTTTATTCATGTTTGTTTTACGTTCTATAGCATAAAAATAAGTTTTATTTACTGTTTTATAGTTTATTTTATTGATTTACATTAGTTAATGCATGGTTTTTCAAGTTTCTTAAATTTCTGTGTATTCTAGGTTTAGAACAGTAAAGATGATATTATTTCGGATTGAAGCACTCATTGTTTATTTCTGATTTTTTTATATGTGATGCATGCATGAGTTATTGAGTTACTGTAGAAAAATCAGAGGTTTTGGATCTCGGGAACCATGTCAAAAAAATTATACATCAAATCGGGTTTTTAAAGCTTTAAAATCGTGGTTAAAATCAAGAAGGTAACTTGCTGTTATGATATTTCTCTCATATTATATCCGATTTTAGATCTGTAAAGTGCTATGGATTCACATTGAGTAGATCTGTCTGTTGTGAAATTTTCGGATTTTTTGATCACTGTTTAGTATTTTTTCCCTTTTAGAGAATCTGTTTTTAAATTTAAAACTCGTTAGGGTTTACCAAAACCCTAATCAGACTTGTGTTAGTCATAAATCCCAAACCACAGATCCGATTTTAGATCTGTAAAAAATGAGTATTGTTATTTTGCTGTCTACTGTTCACCACTAAAATTTCAGAGATTTTTGTTTAGAATTGCTATTTATGTCTGTATTTTCAATCTGGAATAGCTGTTTTAATCCCTGTTAAGAGTGATATATTTTAGCTCAGATTGCCGGAAGGGTTTCTCCCTAACCGGAGAAGATTTTTCCGATCTGTAAATTGGTAAATCTCTGTTTTTTTTTCTAGTTAGTCTCTGTAAAATTTCATAAATTTCCATAGAGATTTGACCCCTGGTTCAGGTCTTGGACTGAGACTGGTTGGTGAATTAGGTCAAAAATAGCATATTTTTAGGGTTTAATGCAATTTTCGGATTAATTTAATGTCAAAAAATTATTTTTATAATTCTAATTCGACATTAGGGTTATAAAAAGTTCAGGTACCAATTTTTATGGATTTTGGAATCCATTTGATGGCTGAATTAAGCAAATTGCAAGACCGGGTTCCTGAAAGATCCAAAAACACTGCTAAAATCACAGTTTTTGTGATATTATTGGATTTTCGTGCATAAGCATATATTTTTAGGCTTTTATCATGTTCATAATCATATTAGGATGCTTTAGGTTTAATTTGATGCTCATTTGATTTCATTTAGTGCATAAAACCTAAGTTTTTACCAAAATCTATTTCAGAAAACCCTGATTTCAAGGCCATAGTCTTGCTATCGGGAGCAATTTGGTCATTTGACCTAAATTTCGAAATCCCTAACCCTAATTTTCATATTTTTAAGCATGTCACATCATATTTAGCTTAGTTTATTACATTCAAATTTCAAAACTTGCATTTTATCAAAATATCTTTCTAAAAACCCTAATTTCAAGGCCATAGTCTTGTTATTAGGGGTATTTTGGTCATTTGGACCCCAATTTCGAAATTTCATATCTTATCTTCCTTATTTATTCAATTTTATTTCATACTTTATCATTTTGATTTAAGGGAATCATGGCAAAAAGGCTTATATCTAGCAAAATCCCACAATTTCCTGATATTGTTGGATAAATCTAGAAAAGCCAACATATTTTCATTAACCAAGTTTTCTAGTTTTGCAGGTACATTGAAGACTTTATTTTCCATGTATTTAAATTTCAATAGTGATGTAAACTAAATTAAACTTTGGAATAAGAATTTACATTTCCTGCTTAGCTTAGGTTGCATTGCATATAGTTTATTTTTTTAAATAATGTTAATGTGTGATGAATGATGATTCATGCATATTCTTACAAATTCACCATGGTCTACACGAATGGCACATGCACTAGCTTCTATGAAGTTTATAAACTTGGTGGAATTTGTATTTATGGCCATAGTCAGAATATGAATGATACTTAGATTTATGATCTTCACATTAGCCACATTCAGCCTACACTCTTAGACTAACTTCAAAATGCACTGCATTTCTCAAAAATACAAAAAGTATTTCTCAATTCCTTAAATCCATATTCATTCATTTCATGCATTTGCCAATTCCAATCTCAATTCAAAGAAGTTCATTTTCTCAAAATCTCCTAAGTCTTATAGCAAAATCGATTTTCCCAAAGACATTGAATTTCAAAGGATATTTCAAGTATTTCCCAAGTTCCAAATTCAAATTTTCTAAGTTAGAATTTCAATTTTCAAGTTTGAATTCAGAGAAACCAAGTCTCTCAGAATCGATTTTCACCAAATGTCAAGGATTCCTCAAAATCGATTTTTATTTCTCTCAGAAGTATATTTCAAATCCTAATTCACGATTTTCCATGTTATACCTATTCTAAATATTTCAATCATTCAAAGCAAACATCATGTTTTCAAATGTGCATTTTCTGAAAATTCATAGCACATGCCTGATTCTATGTGTATTTAGAAATTAGAATATGATTTAGACAAGTTGAATAGAATAGAGCATAAGATTGATCCTTGGTTCAATTACCCCTGTTAAAGGTGGCAGGAACGGTTGAACCTCGTACCGACAGGCGAGTCCCATTCTTCGGAATTTTCCCGCATTTTAAAAACGGAGGCGAGTTATTTTCAAAAACTTTTTCAAAGGTCAGTTTGATTCGCAAAAGTTAAAAATTTTGCGATGATAACAACAACATTGTCAAACATCTCCATTTTGGATTTGATCCTTTCTTCCTTGGAACATCAGCAAGTTCTGGATGACCTATTGAGAAAGATCAAGGTCAAGCCGAGCACAACTCCGCAAGACATGGCTCAGATTGTCAACCAAGCCATGACCAATACACCAATAACTTTCTCATATGAGGACCTACCAAAACCTCATACATTCCACAACAATGCTTTGTATATAGTGGTGCGAACCAGGGGCATGACAGTCCCTCATGTACTAGTAGATGGGGGCAGCAGCCTCAACATCTGTCCAGAAATGACGGCCAAGGCCTTGGGTCTGAAAGAAGAGGAGTATGTCCCAGATCCCATAACCATTTATGGCTTCGACAACCACGGGCAGACCACCAAGGGAAAGATCTTCCTTAAAATCTTCATCAACTACTCAGTACATACTGTGTTGTTCCATGTGGTGAACATGTCGCCCACATACAATCTTCTTTTGGGGCATACTTGGATTCATAATGCCAATGTTGTTCCTTCTACCCTTCACCAGTGCATCAAGTGGTTGAAAGGGGGCATGATTACCACAGTCTTGGGGGAAGATCCGGAAGAAAGACTCCCGCAACCCATGATTCCTCATCCTACTTTCACAACAAATATACCAAGCATTCGAGAAATCGATGAAATCAGTCTGAGTGACAGTCTAGACATGCTGAAGCTGAAAGAAGTTCAACCATCAGAGAATATCACATCAGTGGTTCAGTGGCAGGGACCTCATTTCTACAAGATCGGAGAGCACCTCAATTGTGTTTCTCTCAAAGATTATCCTCTATTCCCTCAGTTCTCAAAAGCAAAGAGATGATTCAATCTTCTGATAAAGCATGGCTACCATTCAGGGGCCTTGGTAAGAATGAGGATGGCATTTTGGAGCCAATCGTTTCCGCCCAACATATTACCGGTGCAGGTTTGGGTCTCACGGGTCAGTCATCAGGCAGAAGAACTACATTCATCAAAGGAGCAGAATGAAGACAATGCCTTTGTTTTATGTTTTCTTTTTCTTATTCTCCTGTCATCTTGTAGGGACAATTCAGTTCCAGTTTTCCTTTCTTTCAATCATTTGTAAATATCAAAGTTGCTCTATCAATGAAATTTTGATCTTTTCTCTTCACATCTTGGCGTATATGATTCTTTGCTTACGTTTTTGTCTATGTCATTATTCTTCATTTTTGTACAAAAAGTCATTTTTGAATTGCTTCTCCTAAAAAACCTTCTTTGTATTTTTCAGAATTGCCAAATCATGGCTCCTAAATTTCTCAAAAGGCTCGTCATCAATCCCAATTTTTCTTAAAATAATTCCAAACCGGCCAGAATTTGTAAAGCAAAGGCAGGGGCAGGGGTCAGCAAGATGGCAGAGCAGATTAAAGAGCTAGCAGAGTTTGATTCAATGATTCAAGAGTTGCCAGAATTTGCCAGTATTCAAAAGCAGGATGAACCATCGCCTTTGGTTCAGGATCCGACGAAGGATGTCAATATTGGTTCAGAAGATGATCCAAAAATCCTCAAGATTGGCTCTAGCTTAGGTCCATATGAGAAGGAAAGACTCATCCATTTTCTCAAGCAACATCAAGAAGTCTTTGCTTGGACTTATGAGGATATGCCAGGCTTAGATCCTAAACTGGTCGAGCATCGTCTTATGCTAAAGCCAGACTTCAAGCCAATCAAGCAGAAGCTCAGGAAAATAGATCCTCGAGTGGCACCACAAGTTAAAGAAGGACTTGAGAAGTTGTTAAAGGCAGGATTCATCCAGACTATCGATTATCCAGACTGGTTGGCGAACATCGTAGCAGTTCCCAAAAAGAATGACAAAATCAGAATTTATATTGATTTCAGGGATCTCAACAAGGCTACCCCAAAGGATGATTATCCACTCCCCAATATCGATCTTTTGATCGACAACACGGCAGGCCATGCCATGTTTTCCTTTATGGATGGGTACTCAGGCTACAACCAAATCAAACTAGCTGCTCATGACTGGTCAAAAACTTCTTTTACCACGCCTTGGGGTACATTTCGCTACAGAGTCATGCCGTTTGGGCTCAAGAATGCTGGGGCAACCTATCAGAGAGCAATGACAGTTATTTTCCATGACCATATGCATAAAAACATGGATGCCTATGTGGATGACATCCTGGTCAAATCCAAAAAAGGAGAGGATCATCTCAATGCTCTCGGCCAAGTCTTCGAAAGACTCATTCTGTATAAGTTGAGGCTCAACCCGCAGAAGTGTGTCTTCAGAGTAGAGTCAGGCAAACTGCTTGGCTTTATGAACTGCAAGAAAGGAATAGAGGTGGATCCTGCTAAGGCAAAAACAATCCTTGATATGTCGCCTCCTACCAATCTCAGAGAGCTGAGGAGCCTTCAAGGGCGCATCCAGTCTATTCGACGCTTTATCTCTAATTTGGCCATGAGATGTGAGCCCTTCAATCACTTGTTAAGAAAACAAATGAAATTTGAATGGGGCTCAGAATGTCAACTTTTTTTTTAGCACATCAAGCATTATCTCCTCAATCCACCCGTTCTAAAGCCACTAGAGCTGAAAAAACTACTCCTCTTGTACATTTCCATCAATCAGAATGCTTGTGGTAGATTTCTTGCACAGTATGAGGAATGCAGCCAGATAGAGCATACCATCTACTATATAAGCAAAACTTTCATCGACTATGAGAAGAGATATTCTTAGATGGAAAAGACATGTTTAGTCTTAGTATGGCTGTGTCAGAAGCTGAGGCATTATCTCTTGGCCTTAGAAATCAAAATTTTGTCAAGGCTCAATCCTCTCAAGTACATCCTTGAGCAGCCTTTCCTTACCGGACGGATTGCGAAATGGCAAGTCCTCCTGATGCAATATGACTTAGAGTATGTTTCTTAGAAATCAATTAAAGGCCAGTCTATTGCAGACTAGTTGAAAGACTTTCCGTTGACAGAAGAGATCAAGGCAGAAGATGATTTTCTCGACGATCGCATCTGCAATGTTCAAGAATCTCCTGGCTGGACCCTATTCTTTGATGGAGCTCAGAATATGTCCGGTATAGGGATTGGGATATTGTTGATCACTCTCAAAAAGGAGATGATCCCTTACTCCCTCAAACTCAGCTTTCAATGTACTCACAACATAGCCGAGTATGAAGCTCTAATACAAGGCCTCAAGATTTTGCAAGACTTCAACGTCAAGAGAGTACATGCCTTCGGTGATTCATTGCTTGTGGTCAGCCAGGTTAATGGTGAATGGCAAGTTAAGGATTCAAAATTAATCCCTTATCAGAAGATTCCATTAGCTCTCATAGGCAACTTTGAAGAATTTTAGCTCAATTATGTCAAGAGAGAATACAATCATATAGCCGATGGCTTAGCCTGTTTGCGCTTCATTTTGTCGTTCAAAGACAGTGAATCCTGTTGTTCCTTTAAAATTGACAGACTTGATCAGCCTGCCTTTGTTCCAGCTGAATAAGTAAACCAAGCCACTCAGAAAGAGAAGCCTTGGTACCAAGACATCAAAAACTTTATTAAAACTAGTGAATTTTCACCAGAGATGCCAAGAAAGGAGCAACATGCGATCCAGCGCATGTCAGCCCGCTATTTCATCCTTGCAAATACTCTTTATCGTTGTGGGTTCAGTTCTGAGTACGCCAGATGCTTAGACAGAGATGAAGCGATGAAAGTTGTCCAAGAGGCACACGAGGGAATTTGTGGTGGTCACATCGGCTACCAAACACTTGTCAAACAGATCATCTGGGCAGGATATTACTGGAAAACCATGCAGCAGGATTGACATTGATTTATCAGGAAGTGTGTCAAATGCCAAATGCAAGCACCCTCTATTCATGCGCCAGTCGCATACTTGCAGTTCGTGGTTTCTCCTTGGCCTTTTTCAATGTGGGCCTTCGACGTGGTAGGCCCGATCACTCCTTCTGCCTCTAATGGTCACAAATATTTCCTCGCAGCTACAAAATACTTCACCGAATGGGTCAAGGTTGTAACTCTATGAATAGTAGAAGGCCGACATGTGGTTTCTTTTATTCATAAGAATCTTCTTTGCCGTTTTGACGTACCACATGATATTGTGTTAGATAATGGTAGCCACTTTAAGAATGATCAGATAAAGACCTTCTGTTTGAAGTTTAGGATTCATCATCATTTTTTTGCTCCGTATTATCCTCAAGGGAATGGTCAGGTAGAGGCCACCAACAAGATTTTGTTTCGCATTCTGGAAAGAACTGTGGAAACAGGCCGAGATTGGCACGAGAAGATGCATGATGCGCTTTGGGCATACCGAACCACCATTCGGACTCTAACCAATGCTACTCCTTTAAAACTTGTCTATGGGACCGAGGTAGTATTACCTCTCCACATTCAGAAGCCCGCATTCAAATTTGTGTCGTTCATTAAACTCCCACTTGATCAGTATCAACAACAAAGATTGATACAACTATATCTGCTAGACGAGAAGAGACTCAAAGCAGCAGAGCATGCTCAAGCTTATCGTCAAAGGATAGCCCAGCACTATGTCAAGTCCATCATTGAGAGAAGATTTTGAGTTAATGATCTGGTACTCAGATTGACAACTCATCTCAAGCATCGACCACAGGGCAAGTGGTCACCCAATTGGGAATGCCCTTATGTGGTTAAAGAAGTATTGCCTCGCAGTTCATATCGTCTGATCAACACAGATAGAGTGGAACTGCTAGATCCTATCAATGCTCTGCACTTGAAGAGATTCTACACTTAAAATGTTCATTCTAGCCTTTTCAATAAAACAATGATCTTCTGTCATTCTCATCTTCTTCTCTATAATACTGGGGCATTTTTATTTTATATACATTTGTCTTCCCTTCATCATATGCAAGCACGATCAAGCAAACTCTTTTTCTAAAATCTTATCAATTTTCAGTTAATCTTATTAGTTTCATCCATTTTTATTCATTTTTCAATTTTATCAGATTTTCATCAATTTACTATCATTTTTATCAAGTTTTATCAAAATTTTATTTATTTTTATCAATTTTTATTCTCATTACCCTTTCAGGCTAAGGGATAAACCTGATGCCTCTTTTCAATGAGGCACTCCTTTGTTCTTTCTATTCCCTTTCAGGTTAAGGGATAAACCTAAACCTCATCCTGTGAGGTCCTTCTTCCTTCAGGATAAGGGATAATCTTGAAGTCTTTCATCATCAATCTTTTCTCAAATCTCTACCAAATTTTCATCAAACTTCGTCAACTTTTATTTTTTAATTTTATCAATTTTATCGATTCTCTATTAAACTCTTTATCGATCTTTATCAATTATTTTAATCCTTTATCAATTTTATCAATTTTATTAAATTTTGTCAATTTTTATTCTATTCTTCTTCAGGATAAGGGATAATCCTGAAACCATCATAAATAAATTCAAATCTTAGGCCATCTTGGGTCAAGAATCTTGAATAAATCTCTCATCTTCTTCATGATGGTCGGAATCTATTCATGTCTTTTGTCAATCCCTCCAAAATCCGACTTCCAGGTTGGAATTATTTCCTTTCCATCTGAGTTCCGACTCAGGTTTTTGTTTTTCATTTTTATTTTACTTTAAAAGATCTGGGTTCCGACTCGGGTCTCATTTTTATATTCCATTTTCAAAGTTTCGAGTTCCGACTCGGGCTTCCTTTTGGATCTGATGCTCGCATTGGACCAATTGTTATGTCGAAAATTTGAGTTTTCAAACTCAATTTTCTCTTTTATCTCTTATTTTGAAGATCTGGGTTCTGACTCGGGTTTTCCCCTTTTATATTCCATTTTTGAAGTTTCGAGTTCTCACTCGGGCTTCCTTTTGGATCCAATGCTCGCATTGGACCAATTGTTATGTCAAAAATTTGAGTTTTCAAACTTGATTTTCTCTTTCATCTCTTATTTTGAAGATCCGAGTTCCGACTCGGGTTTTTCCCTTTTATATTCCATTTTCGGAGTTTCGAGTTCCAACTCGGGCTTCCTTTTGGATCCGATGGTCGCATTGGATCAATTGTTACGTTGAAAATTTGAGTTTTCAAACTCGATTTTTTTTTATCTCTTATTTTGAAGATCCGGGTTCCGACTCGGGTTTTTCCCTTTTATATTCCATTTTTGGAGTTTCGAGTTCCGACTCAGTCTTCCTTTTGGATCCGATGCTCGCATTGGACCAATCGTTACGTCGAAAATTCAAGTTTTCAAACTCTATTTTCTTTTATCTTTTATTTTGAAGATCTGGGTTCCAATTTGGGTTTTCCCGCATTTTATATTTTATTTTTGGAGTTTCGAGTTTCGAGTTCTGACTCGGGATTTCTTTTGTATCCTATGCTCGCATTGGATCAATCGTTACCTCAAAAATTCGAGTTTTCAAACTCAATTTTCTTTTATCTTTTATCTTGAAGATCCGGGTTCCTACTCGGGTTTTCCTGCTTTTTATATTCCATTTTCGGAGTTTCGAGTTCTGACTCGGGCTTCCTTTTGGATCCAATGCTCGTATTGGACCAATTGTTACGTCAAAAATTCAAGTTTTCAAACTCGATTTTCCCTTTTATCTTTTATTTTGAAGATCCGGGTTTCGACTCGGGTTTTCCCCTTTTATATTTTATTTTCCGAGTTTCGAGTTCCGACTTGGGCTTCCTTTTGGGTCTGATGCTCGCGTTGGACCAATTGTTATGTCAAAAATTTGAGTTTTCAAACTCGATTTTTTCTTCTTTCTTTTATTTTGAAGATCCGGGTTCTGACTCGTGCTTTCCCCTTTATCTTCCATCTTCGAAGTTTCGAGTTTCGACTCAGGCTTCCTTTTGGATCCAATGCTCGTGTTGGAACCAATCGTTTCTTAAAAAAATTGAGTTCTAAAAACTCGGGTTTTCCTTCATTTATTTTGAAATTTTGGGTTCCGACTCGAATTTACCCTTTGATCCAATGCTCGTATTGGACCAAATTTTCCTTTGAAAAAATTTGAGTTCTGGACTCGGGTTTTCATTCCATCTTAGGTTAAGGGATAAACCTGAACCTCGACCTTCGAGGTGTTTCCTTCTTCCCCTTCAGGATAAGGGATAATCCTGAAACACCGACAATCATTCCTGCTTTGACTTTCAAATACCTTAGGAGTGTCGGTCTCTTTTCAAAAACCCAGTGCTCATACTAGTGTATTTTTAAAACCCAGTACTCGTACTGATGCATTTTCAAAATCTAGTGCTCGTACTGGTACATTTTCAAAACCCAGTGCTCGTACTGGTGTGTTCTTCAAAATCCAGTGCTCGTACTGGTGCATTTTCAAAATCCAGTTCTTGTACTGGTGCATTTTCAAAATCCAATGCTTGTACTGGTGTGTTTTTCAAAATCCAGTGCTCGTACTGGTGCACTTTCAAAAACCCAGTGCTCGTACTGGTGCATTTTCAAAAACCCAGTTCTCGTACTGGTGCGCTTTCAAAAATCCAGCGCTCGTACTGGTATATTTTTGAAATCCAGTGCTCGTACTGGTGCATTTTCAAAATCCAGTGTTCGTACTGGTGCATTTTCAAAACTTAGTACTCGTACTGGTGCATTTTCAAAATCCAGTGCTCGTACTGGTATATTTTCAAAACCCAGTGCTCGTACTGGTGTGTTCTTCAAAATCCATTGCTCGTACTGTGCATTTCCAAAATCCAGTTCTCGTACTGGTGCATTTTCAAAACCCAGTGCTCGTACTGGTGCATTTTCAAAATCCAGTGCTCGTACTGGTGTGTTTTTCAAAATTCAGTGCTCGTACTGGTGTATTTTCAAAATCCAGTGCTCGTACTAGTGTGTTTTTCAAAATCCAGTGCTCGTATTGGTGCATTTTCAAAAACCCAGTGCTCGTACTGGTGCATTTTCAAAAATCCAGCGCTCGTACTGGTATATTTTTGAAATCCAGTGCTCGTACTGGTGCATTTTCAAAATCCAGTGCTCGTATTGGTGTATTTTAAAAACCTAGTACTCGTACCAATGCATTTTCAAAATTCAGTGCTTGTACTGGTACATCTAGCACTCGTGTTAGTGTCTGGATGACTGATCAGTTAGCCCTCCAGGTTCAGTCTTTGTACTAACCGCTCATCAACAATTCAAACTCTAAATCTCAAATCCAACCATTGGGTTACCATTTTGTCAAAAATCAATCTTTTTCTCTTGCGAAGGACCCTCTTCCAGGGAGAGTTCGAGGGAGCTCGTTCCTTTTGCATGCAACTATCTTTTCGTTCGCAAGAACTCTTTGCTAGGGAGAGTTTGAAGGGACTCGTTTCTTCGTGAACTGTTTGCAAAACAACAACACATTTTTTACACAAAGGAACTCTTTTCTAGGGAGAGCTTCGACGAAAGCCCGTTTCCTTTTGTGGCCCCCAATTTTCTCATCTTTGGCCAACCCCTTCACAGAGAACCCTCTTCTAGGAAGAGTGTGATGAACTCGTTCCTCTGTGATACTTTTTCAACCTTATTTTCGGCCGCATTTCCATAAGAGAAGCCTAGGGATAGGGAGTTTTGACAAAAACTTAATTTCTCTTCGAAAGTTCTGTTTTGCAAACACCTCCTCTTCAGGGAAGAGATGAGTATTTCCTACTTCCCATTCAGGTAAGGGCTAAGCCTGAGTCTCTCTTTTTGGGGAAAAAGAGAGGAGAATTTTGTCATGGATGTGTCGATTTGATGTCAAACAATTACTTTCACCAAGAATTTCTAGAATATTTTGCCAATTTGCTATCAAAAACCATTGTTGATCTCAAAAACTTTTATTACATAAAGAATTACTTCAAACTACTTGCAGTATTACTTTCAAAAGGATTACTTTTGCGAAGAAAGAACAAAATTCAAGCTTTTTCTATTGGTCAACCAAGAGGATGAAGAAAAATTATCGATATGACTGGCAAAGGAAAATTCAATGATGTTGAAAAGCCATAAGTGAATTGATATTGATCATAGCTATGACACATTCTTAAAGATCGTTCTTCTGGCAGTAAGGAAATGGAAATATCCTGGGCAGTAAAAGAACCTACCCAATCCATATCTCCTTAGTCATTTAAGTTGCAATCAAATATCTGCAAAAGGGATCTCTCAATTGTCGTCAAGATGAAGACGAATATGCGAGCTAGACCCCCGGGCCAAAGAAGATTTGGATCATCTTCGAGATGAAGGAGTTTGTGATAGATCCTTCCAGGGAACATTCAGATCACCGTCAAGATGAAGATGGCTGTGATGAACCTCTCAACAAACCCTAAAGGATATTTGATTTCTGCTATCATCTAGAGACTTTTAACCCAAGAAACAATATCATCAGTATAATTCCTGAGAAAGAAAGAAGGATTGGAGCATCTTCAAGATGAAGAAGCTTGTGACGTACCCTTCTCAGAAAAAGAAGAAAAAGTTAGGACATCTCCAAAATGAAGAATGATATAATAAGCTTCTCCTCGAAACCCAAGAAAGCTCCATGACTCAAAAGAGTGCAAAAAGATCATCATGGGAAAGGCCCCAGGATATCAAACTGCCAAAACTGCAAGGAATCATCTTTATCTATGTGAAATTCTTCTATCAATATCTTTTCATTCAATTGCTTTGATGAAGCTAAGAATAGTTCCTTTCTTTTCATATCAAGGAAATTGATATCTTCCTTGAAGAAGCTCAACAACAACAAATTTGAATTTGATTCTTGATTCTACGGAGTTAGCCCAATTGGAGTTAATACTCTAGGTAAAAAGATGTGATGTTTTTACACCTATGGGCACAGTTCCATCATGGTTTCTTCGTTCGAGGATTCTGTATGGTCATCCCTTTTAGGTTAAGGGTTAAGCCTGAACCTCACTCCTTGAGGTATCGTCCCTTTCAGGTTAAGGGTTAAGCCTGAACCTCCCACCACAAAGTATCTTCCGTTCAGGTTTGGGTTAAACCAGAGCCTCGTTCCGACGAGGTTCCTCATTTCGATGAGGTAGTTCTCTTAGTCACATCATGGTTTTCCTCATCATAGAATTTATGTTCTTCATATCCATCCATGAAAGGATCATACTTGAGCTTCATCTCATGAGGCATTTTTCTAAAAAATGTCCCATCAAGGTCTTCGTGTATTCCTTTCCCATTCAGGTAAGAGTAGAACCCGAAATTCATCTTGATACATCTTCGTCCCCTCCATGTTAAGGGTTAAACCTGAGCCATTCCAAAAAAGGTGATCTCGCCTCACCCATGAGACTTGATGAAAATCCTCATTTTTCACCATTCTGGGATCTTCACCCAAAGTCTCATCACAATTTTCTCATTTCTGTTATTTAGTCATATCATTTTCGAGGATTTGGTGGTGTGGTTGGGTTAGCCGCACCCTCAAGGGTGTGGGCTAAGGCCCAACACTCTGGTCCGAACCCATGGTTGGGTTCAGACCAGAGGCTTTCGTGACCCAGCTAGGTCTGGTCATATGTGGACCAGACCTCGCTTGAGGTCTTGGTTGGCCGTCGGGCCCTGGGCTAAGCCTAGCACCCTTGCGGGCGCTCCAGGCTTAGCCGGGTGTTGTTACACCCGGGTTTGCCAGCGTGGGCTGAAGCCATTGTGGCTGTCAGCCCCACTTGGACTGCCGTTGGGCTTGGACAAGGATGGCAGGGCCCCCGTGGCCTGGCCACTTCAGCCCCTTCGGGTTTTTGGTCCCTTGTTGGCGCCAATTCGGCACCGGGTGCCAAGGCACCCGGCCACCTTGACGCCAGTGTGAGCAGCCCTTGTTGGACTATGACATGGAGCCCGGACCACTCACAGATTTTGGCAAGATGGGCACGACTTCGTGGAGTCCCACGGGAACTCCCCCGTGGTGACGTTTGCTCATCCGTGCCGATAGGAAAAGTTCGAGCCTTATAGTGGAACGCGTCGCTTGTTAGCAACGTACTTGCCGCTTCAGGTTTTGGTTTTTCGTATCTCGCATCCCCGTAGGGGTGGCCATGCGGTTGAGCTTGCAAGCGGTGTCATGACACACGCTTGCGTGGGGTTGTCCGGTACTACGGACCTTTCAGGTTGCGGTCTTGTTTGTGCCCCAGTCGTGCATCCGCGCATCTGGATATGCCAATGTTATTCCCATTAGCATGGGATTAGGTTTGATTCTATCCCTTGACACTCGTGAGTGTTGGACTCGTGAAGATCCCTGGCGGATGGCTTCGCTACGCGAGATTCTGTCGCGTTATGTTAATGGTATGCGTTTTTGGATGAACTTACACCTGTGTAAGTTGTCCGAGTTTCGTACGTGCAAGCTGACACGTTTTGACAAGTATGTCACTGGCCAGATGTCGAGTGCTTCCCTGTTTGACTTCCATTTTTATATCGACAAACGTGCACTGCACCAGAGGCGTGCTTTACACTCGATATGGCATACACTTGGAAAGGAACTGGAATTATTATAGGGTTTGACACTTTTAACCTATTGAGGTCTTGAGACTCGGTTGGAGTCTACGAGCAATGGCCCGGGTTAGTGAGAATGTGCTCACATGTTCGTGTCGCCCTAAGCATAAATAAAATGATATATTATCGTCGTCACAGGCGATGTGCTCGTGGTGGCCGTGTGAGGTGAGTCCTCGTTTGCGTACCCCGCGGGGACCACGAGGTGCGACTACCTCGAGAGGAGGTACGACTGGAAGTTTGAGCCTAAAACCTGTCGCGCCCCATTCACAATTTGGTCACTCAGGGAGAGGGTGAATGGTACAGCCCCGAGTGACGTGTCGTTACTACGACTTGTTCTTTAGAGGAGCCGATGTGCCCTCTGACCTCCAGTCACTAAGAGTTAGGGAGGTCAAGGTTGCCCTCTATAGGGACCTTTGCTACTATAGTAGCACAAATTGCAATCCTTTACCCCTGCGAAAGGTTTCTCCTGGCTGCGTGTCACCCACAGGTGGTTTTCTCGTCCTGTAGCATCCCCGGTTACCATATTAGAAATTGAATAATAGACACCGGTGCATGTCTCATAGAACTCGAGGGTTTTCCTTCGTGTACCCGAAGGAGGTAAAAAGATGAACATAAAGACTAACCAAACAGACTGACTTACTGTAGTTGTTACTCTGGAGCAGTACACACTTTTGTCCAGTTGCTACCCTCTTTTGGTTAGTTCCTACTCTGTTACTTTAGCTGCTACCTTATGATGTTCAGTTTCTGTTTTGTTACTTTAGTAGTTGCACTATTACTTGTAGTTTTATAGTCTTGTGGCACGTGCACCTACCTGACATGCACTTGTACTTTTGTTTCAAATGCTTCTAACTGTTCCATATGATAGTTGTAGTCTGGTATTTAGCATACTTGTGTCATGCTGCCTACTTTCTATTTTTCCTTTAAAATGAAAATGTATGGATGGTTTGTCTCACCAGCTCGCAAGAGTACTGACCCCGTTTTATGGGGATACAGGTGACGAGTAGATGCAGCGCGATGCGACGGCGCACAGCAGAAGCCTTGAGACCCACACTTTGCAGCAAATTCTGGCTTCTTCTGGTTTTGGGGTTTGAGGGGTTGTACCCCTCATTTTTGGGAGACTGTTCCTTTTTGTACCCAGTCTTGTTTTTGTATCATTACAACTATTATAGAAATGGAAAATATTTTACTTAGCTTGTGGTTGGTTTTCTCACTGTGGCTTGCTCAGACTTGCGGCCTTTGCTTTGCCCTTGTTTCCCTCCTTTACTTCCGCTAATGTTTTCCACTCTGTATATTCCTTAAAGAAAAAAAAATTCCTCAAAAACCAAAGGTTTTTACAAGGTCGGGGTTTGGGGCGTCACAGAGATTGGTATCAGAGCTGCAGTTTATAAGTGTGGTCCAAGACTTCTGCGTGCATCATCCATCGCAATGTAAGTATGTTCTGAATTATTACTTTCATTTGCTTCTTAATGATTTTGTTGTATGTAGTTGTGCATGCTTGATTAGTTACATAAATTGTTAGATGCCTGCTGACTTGAGGAATGAGCGAATGCTCGAAGCTCTTATCGACTTGATTCGAGGCACAGAGGCCCTCGATCCAACGGTTCAGCAGATTGTGCGGAGTGCGCGGATACTTGCACATCCAGCACCTCCTTGTGGGAGATGTGACCAGCATCACGCAGGACAAATTTGTGCTCGTGCCTTGAGCATATGCCTCTACTGTGGCTTTAGGGGGCATATTGAGATCGAGTGTTAGCGTAAGTTGGGCGACGAACTCATAATAGGTAACGCTGAGACCAAAGAGAACGAGGCTTCTGAGGGCGGTCAGGCACAGTCAACAGTTGACCCAGCAGGAGATACACAGGTTGCACCAGGTTCTCCCGAGTACACGCTAGCTTCCTACTCTCGATCAGTTTCTCCAGAGTACACACCTTCTTCTCCTCCTCGTCCGATGCAGAGACGATACGGGAATCAGAACACCTACCGCAACTACTACACTCATAGGCAGCGGTGATTGTGTTTGTTCATGTGAACTTGTGTGGTTGGAACACTGAGTCAATGTTCATTTTGTAGCCTTGCTTTGTTTTGGCTTTTGTTGTGGAGGTTTATGTATGGTAACCCTGTAGTAGAGGGTAATTTTTGGCTTGTACAGAAGATCTGTATGCATCTGCTTTTTAAGTAAAGAAATTATGTTTTGACTTGTCTCATCGCTTACATGTATCTTCTTTTTGCACAAGATGGCTTGGCGTGAGCAATGTGACCGTATTATGGACACTGTGAGCAACCTGGCCGAGGTTGTGGGCAGGCAGGCCGAGGCCATGCGTGCTATGGGAGAGAACATGCGGACCTCTCAGGAGCGAGAGACTCTGGTTCCTACTCCCTCCCCAGTTCCAGCGACAGCCGTGCCCTATAAGCAGTTCATGGCTATGAACCCTCCCTCCTTCGATGGGAAGTCTACACCCGAGGTGGCCGAGGACTGGATATGAGAGATCGAGTGGATCTTTCGAGTGTTGCAGGTCAGTGACTACCGGAAGGTGGATTTCGGCACGTATCGGCTCCGAAAGGATGCCGAGAGGTGGTGGGCGACCACATTGGATGTCAAGTTTGGAGGCAGAGCAGTTACAAGGGAGCAGTTCGTAGAAGTCTTCTACGCGGCCTATTTTCCGACCCACGAGCGCAGCCGAAAGATGCAGGAGTTCCTTGACATTCAGCATAGAAACTCTACCTTGGCGGACTACATCACGAAGTTCAGAAGCCTGGAGCGCTTCTGCCCTCATATCTACGTGACCGAGAAGGAACAAGCGATGAAGTTCGCTCGTGGATTGAAGTTAGCCCTACGCCTGAGAGTGTTCACGCGTGCTCCCTCGACTCTAGAGGAAGTCCTGGAGACGGCTACACTTCTGGAGCAGGAGTGGACAAAATCCCAGAAGACTCCGCAGACCAAGGGTAACCAGCAGCAGCAAGGCCAAAAGAGTTGGCCTAAGAAGCGTTCATTTCAGCAGAATTCAGGTGGAAAGAAATCTGCCCCGCCAGCAAAGAGGAATCACAACAACAACCGACAGCGACAGAATCGCCAGCCTCAGCAGCAGCAGCAGAGACAGATGGTGGCAGCATCGGGTTGCCCAAAATGTCGGATGGATCATCCTGGCCGACCGTGTTCACGGGAACTCGGAGGATGCATCTATTGTGGCAAGATGGGCCACTACATCAAGGATTGTCGGAAGAAGCAGTCCGACGATCTAAGGAGGAACACGCCAGGAATGTCGCAGCCAGCACCTCAGCGACTTCCTCAGTAGCAGCAGCAGCCGCAGCATCAGTAGTCGTACCCGTCGCAGCAATCTTCCCAGCAGAAACGGGTAACCATAGGACGGTGGCAGGGCGTGCCTACGTAGCCACTATCAAGCAAGTGACCAAGCGAGAGTTGGTCCAAGGTACTATTCCAGTCGCTGGTCATGCAACTTTTACCTTGTTTGACTGTGGTGCTTCATATTCTTTCATAGCTTCGAGATTTGCTAGTTCTTTGCCTATGTCTGCTGTACTGTTGAATTATTCGTTGGAAGTTTGTACACCGACTGGTGATCAGTCTTTGTGTACTTTGTACATTCCAAGCGTAGAGGTGTGAGTGGCAAGTCAGAACTTGCCAGCTGGCTTGATCCTGCTAGATATGACGGAGTTTGATGTCATTCTAGGCATGGATTGGTTGTTTGAGTATCATGCTCAAGTTCTGTGCAGAGAAGGCAAGGTGGTTTTGTACCCTCCTGATCGTCCGGTTTTGGAGATCAGCCTTGCTCGACCTATTCGAGACAGTCGTATGATTTTGTCATTTAAAGTTCAGAAATATCTGCGGAATGGGGGTACTGCTTTCTTGGTCAGTATCGCCCTAGTTGAATCAGTGTTAACCCCTATCGAGGATCTTGAAGTAGTTCGGGAGTTCCCCGATGTTTCCTGAGGAACTGCCTGGATTACCTCCGAAGCGTGAGATCGAGTTTTGTATTGAGTTGTTACCTGGAACGACTCTGATCTCAAAGGCACCGTATCGTATGGCTCCGGCAGAACTCGAGGAACTGAAGCGTCAGTTGGAAGAGTTGATGGAGCAAGGGTTTATCAGAAATAGTGCATCACCGTGGGGTGCACCTGTTTTGTTCGTGAAGAAGAAAGACGGATCCCTGAGGTTGTGCATTGACTATAGAATGCTTAACCAAGCGACGATTAAGAACAAGTATCTGTTGCCGAGAATAGAAGACCTCTTTGATCAGTTGCAGAGAGCGAAGATATTCTCAAAGATCGACCTCAGATCGGGTTATCATCAACTCCGGATCAGAGAAGATGTCTTGAAGACGGCTTTTTGAAGTAGGTACGGGTTGTACGAGTTCGTTGTGATGCCTTTTGGGCTCACAAATGCACCAACAGCATTCATGGATTTGATGAATCGCATTTTTCGTCCATTTGTGGATACATTTGTGATCGTATTTATCGATGATATCTTGATCTACTCAGAGACCTCTGAGCAGCACCGAGAGCATATGCGTATTGTGTTGGGAGTACTTTGGGAGAACAGATTGTTCGCCAAGTTTTCCAAGTGCGAGTTTTGGCTTCGACGAGTCATGTTTTTGGGTCATGTGATATCCAGTAATGGTGTGTCAGTTGATCCAGTGAAGGTCGAAGCAGTGTTGGACTGGAAGCAGCCTCAGTCTGTTACAGATATCCGCAGTTTTCTCGGGCTAGCTGATTACTACCGGCGTTTCATACAGGACTTCTCTAGGATTGCGCTTCCTTTAACGAAGCTTCTGCGTAAGGGAGTCAAGTTCGAATGGACTGACTCTTGCGAAGAGAGTTTTCAGATCCTGAAGATGAAGCTGACGACCTCTTCAGTGTTAGCTTTACCTTCTGGTAGAGGCGGTTTTGTGGTGTACACTGACGCCTCAGGTACAGGACTGGGATGCGTGCTTATGCAGCACGGTCGTGTTATTACGTATGCTTCACGACAGTTGAAGATTCACGAGAGGAATTACCCGACTCATGACTTGGAGTTGGCGGCTGTGGTCTTCGCCTTGAAGTCCTGGCAACACCATCTGTACGGAGATACGTTCAAGGTCTTTTCTGACCATAAGAGTCTCAAGTATTTATTTTCTCAGAAGGAATTGAATATGAGACAATGTCGTTGGCTCGAGTTTATCAAGGACTATGAGTTTACGTTGTCTTACCACCCTAGTAAGGCGAACATCGTTGCAGATACGCTTAGTCGCAAATCGAGCAGTGTTCTGGCTAGTCTTGTGTGGAGCCAGAAGTTGGTCGAAGATTTCGTGGCTTGGAAGCCATTCGCGATCGGAGGCAGAACGATCAGACTGTCTAGGTTGGCCATCCAATCAGAGTTCTTGCCTAAGGTTATCGAGGCACAGAAGCGAAACGCTCAATATCAGATGTTTGTTGACCGAGATCGTGAAGAGGGCTCAGTCTTTTGCATAGACGATAGCGGTTGTATCCGCATGAAGGATCGACTTTGGGTGCCAAATGACCCTGAGTTGAGAAAGGAGATTCTTGATGAGGCACATCTGTCGAAGTACACCGTCCATCCTGGTGGTACGAAGATGTTTAAGGACCTTCAACGAAGGTATTGGTGGAACGGGATGAAGCGTGAAGCCGCAGCGTATGTTTCGAGGTGTTTGACTTGTCAGCAAATCAAGATCGAGCACCAACGTCTCGGTGGCACCATGCAGAGGATTGAGATTCCTCAGTGGAAATGGGAGGATATCACGATGGATTTCGTGGTAGGTTTACCGCAAACCAGGCAAAAGCATGATGCGATATGGGTGATTGTGGACAGACTCACCAAGTCTGCTCACTTCTTACCTATTCGGATTAGTCAGCCGCTTGAGAGCTTAGCAGACTTGTATATCCGAGAGATTGTACGGTTACATGGCGTACCTACATCTATCATTTCAGATCGTGATCCCAGATTCACGTCGCGATTGTGGGGACAATTGCAGTCAGCTTTGGGAACGAAGTTGAAGTTCAATACCGCTTTTCACCCTCAGACTGATGGCCAGTCAGAGAGAACGATTCAGACGCTTGAAGATATGTTACGGGCTTGTATGCTCGACTAGAAGGGTGAATGGGATTCACACTTATGTTTGGTCGAGTTTGCCTACAACAATAGTTATCACGCTAGTATCGGTATGGCTCCGTACGAGGCTTTGTACGGGAGACCTTGCCGATCACCGTCATATTGGGACGATATCAGCGATCGATCCAGCGAATCGCCGATTGTTCTTCAACACTATACTCAGCAAGTGCAGAAGATCCGAGAACGTCTGAAGGCAGCCCAGGATAGACAGAAGAGTTACGCCGATAAGAGGCGGCGAGAGCTTCAATTTGATGTGGGCGACATGGTTTTTGTGAAAGTATTACCGACAAAGAGCGTCTTTCATTTCAGAAAGAAAGGAAAGTTGAGTCCTAGATACGTTGGGCCGTTCAGGATCCTTGAGAGGATCGGTGGAGCATCCTATCGGATCGAGCTACCACAGCAGTATGCTCAAATTCATAATGTTTTTCACGTGTCGATGCTGAGGAAGTACATTCCGAACCCATCGCACGTCATCCGATAAGAAGATGTCGAAGTACAAGAGGACTTAACGATGGCCGAAAGACCTGTTGAGATTGTCGATCGTCGTGATCAAGTTTTGCGTACCAAGACCATTCCATTGGTTAAGGTACGGTGGCAACACCATGGCATCGAAGAATGCACATAGGAGCTAGAGGCCAGTATGAGAGAGAAATACCCTGACCTTTTTGTGGCCTAGCATTCGTGATTTCGCGGACGGAATCCCTTTTTAGGAGGGAAGGATGTAAGCCCCACTGTTTTTCTGAAGAATTTTAAAGGATATATACTTCATTGTTGGAAATTTTCTTGTTTCGGCACGAGCAATACTCGTAATTTTGGCAATTATTGCTTTATGAGGTTCTAAATCGCGTAGATTTGCTCTACAAGGCGATTCGGGGCAAACCGCGATGAATCAAACATCAATATTTGTATATTATATTTATATTGTATTCACATGGGTTCGCTTCGAATTTGGAGTTTAAACGAGAGCAATATCTCGTTATTTCGCGGATTTTGGCGAAATAGGGGTATATCGGTAATTATGAGTCATACCGAGGCCCAATTTTGCCGTAATTGGGAAATTAAATATACTTTAGGAAAGCTTAAATCCTAATTCACATGAACTAATTTAAAATTTTGATTTTAAAATTAGTTTAGATTAGTCCTTTTTAAAATACTCATTATATTGAGTTTTTACAAAAGAAAAGAAATGAAGTAAATTGCAAAATCCTCAAAACCTAGAATAGGGTTTTTGAAAATACTTCTACATGGGGTGGGTTTTGGGTATTTAGAAAGGTTTGGCATGGGCTCCACCTCAGCCCATGTCCCTTTTAAAGGCTTATGAAAAGCATATTTACAAAAAACCTCTTTTCAAAAAGAAAATTTTGAAAAGTTGGAAAAATTTCAACATGGGGCCTTAAAAAGGCATTTTGTAAAGTGGGTGGGCTCAGCCCATGATTTAAGGGGAGTAGGCTGGGCGCCCCTTAGGGGGTAGCCCCTAAGCATTTCAAAAAAAAATATATAATTTAAAAAAAAAAAAGAGAGGGGCGATTTTCTTGGGAGACTTTGACCTTGACCTTGAAAGGTCAAGGCCAACCACTCCCCTTAGATTAAGGGGAGTAGTTGGAAGGTACCTTGTACCCTAGACCCCCCCCCCCCCATAGGGCCTTTAGAGTAGGGTGGGGCGTGGGAGGGGGAGACCACACATCTCCCTTCCTTCACTCCCCACCACCCATCTCTTCTTCCCCCTTTTTAAACAAGGGAAGGGAAGAGAGAGAGGGTCGACACCGTCTCTCTCCTTCCTCTCTTCTCCAACTTCTCCTTCCTCTCTTCTTCCTCTTCTACTCTCTCTCCCTCCTTTGTGCTGCTGCTCAGCTGGGCCAACCTAGCACAAGGTGATCTCCTCCTTCCCTTTTTCATTTTAGCTTTTGTTTCAAAAAAAAAAAATTTGTATGTCCATGCTCGTTTTTTTTTGTTCATAGTGGTAGAACGCCCCTTTGGGGCTGGTGCTTGGTAGGGGTGGGCTGAGCCTTTGCATGGCCAGCCCAGGTCCTTTCGATGACCTTGCTGAGCCCACAGCAGGTGGGCTGGGCCATTGCAGGCCCTGCAATGAGCCCCCGGACTGACCCAAAGTTGGTCAGTCCAGCTTTTTTATCTATCGGCTCGGCTGGTTGAAGCTCGTGCTGCAACCCACGGTTGGCGGGGTGGTCTGGGCCATCCTGGACCCAAACCCACTCGAGGTGGGACACATCCACGGGTGAGACCACCATGGGTGAGCCCCCCCCCCCCCCCCCCCCCCCCCCCCCCCTTTTTCCTTGGTTAGCCCAAACGCACCACCCCGGTGTCTTAGCACCCAGGGGTTTTGGTTTAGGGTTTGACCTGCTTGGTCAAGGGCTACAGCCCTGGTTCAAGCCACCATTGGGATCGAACCAGGGGCCTGTATGGGCCCCTTTATCCTTGTTTTGCCCCTGGCCTCTGCCTAAGGGCAGCGGGAGGCCTGGTGCGCGTGGCACCCGGGCCACCTCCTTGGCGCACCCACTTGCTAGGTGTGCCGGGTAGGTGCGGCCTGGCTCAGCCCATGGCTAGGTTGAGCCAGATGCTATAGACCTAGGGTCTGTAGCAGGTGGCTAAACCCCCCACCCCACCCCCCCTTGACTTGGTTGGTTGCTGTGCCGCCTGGGGCCGGGTGCTTAGAGCACCCGGGGCTTGGTGCTGGGCGCGCCACCTAGTGGTGCGCTGGCCCCTTGTGGGCCTGGTCTGGACCCATGGCTGGGTCAGACCAGGCGTGGCCTGCCCCCAGCAACCTCAGTTGCTGGGGTAGTCAGGCTGGGTCTGGACCCTCGGTGGTCCATACCACCACCTTGGTATGGCGCCACCTAACCCGGGTGGGCGCCCCACCTTGGTCCCTCCTTGGGCGCCCCTTGTGGGCTGGCATGCACCCGCTGGGTGCCTTGGTCTGGACCCACTCTTGGGCTAGACCAGGGGTGCCTGTGGGGCACGCCCCCTTGTGCCCCTGCCCCCGTGCAGTCGGCTGAGCCTGGGCCAATAGGGCCCAGGCCAGATCGGTGGGTCTAACCCATTTGGTGGTGTGGTTGGGTTAGCCGCACCCTCAAGGGTGTGGGCTAAGGCCCAACACTCTGGTCCGAACCCACGGTTGGGTTCAGACCAGGGGCTTTCGTGACCCAGCTAGGTCTGGTGATGTGTGGACCAGACCTCGCTTGAGGTCTTGGTATGCCGTCGGGCCCTGGGCTAAGCCTAGCACCCTTGCGGGCGCTCCAGGCTTAGCCGGGTGTTGTTACACCCGGGTTTGCCAGCGTGGGTTGAAGCCATTGTGGTTGTCAGCCCCACTTGGACTGCCGCTGGGCTTGGACAAGGATGGCAGAGCCCCCGTGGCATGGCCACTTGTTCAGCCCCTTCGGGTTTTTGGTCCCTTGTTGGCGCCAATTCGGCACCGGGTGCCAAGGCACCCGGCCACCTTGACGCCAGTGTGAGCAGCCCTTGTTGGACTCCGACATGGGGCCCGGACCACTCACAGATTTTGGCAAGATGGGCACGACTTCGTGGAGTCCCACGGGAACTCCCCCGTGGTGACGTTTGCTCATCCGTGCCGATAGGAAAAGTTCGAGCCTTATAGTGGAACGCGTCGCTTGTTTGCAAGGTACTTGCCGCTTCAGGTTTTGGTTTCTCGTATCCCGCATCCCCGTAGGGGTGGCCATGCGGTTGAGCTTGCAAGCGGTGTCATGACACACGCTTGCGTAGGGTTGTCCGGTACTACGGACCTTTCAAGTTGTGGTCTTGTTCGTGCCCCAGTCGTGCAACCGCGCATCTGGATATGCCAATGTTATTCCCATTAGCATGGGATTAGGTTGGATTCTATCCCTTGACACTCGTGAGTGTCAGACTCGCGAAGATCCCTGGCGGATGGCTTTGCTACGCGAGATTGTGCAGCGTTATGTTAATGGTATGCGTTTTTGGATGAACTTACACCTGTGTGAGTTGTCCGGGTTTCGTACGTGCAAGCCGGCACGTTTTGACAAGTATGTCACTGGACAGATGTCAAGTGCTTCCCTGTTTGACTTCCGTTCGTATATCGACGAACGTGCACTGCACCAGAGGCATGCTTTACACTCGATATGGCATACACTTGGAAAGGAACTGAAATTATTGTAGGGTTTGACACTTTTGACCTATTGAGGTCTTGAGACTCGGTTGGAGTCTACGGGCAATGGCCCGAGTTAGTGAGAATGTGCTCACATGTTCGTGTCGCCCTAGGTATAAATAAAATGATATATTATCGTCGTCACAGGCGATGTGCTCGTGGTGGCCGTGTGAGGCTGAGCACATGAATGGGCAGGCCAAGTCCTCGTTTGCGCACCCCGCGGGGACCACGAGGCGCGACTACCTCGAGAGGAGGTACGACTGGAAGTTTGAGCCTAAATAAGATAAACCTGCCGCGCCCCATTCACAATTTGGTCACCCAGGGAGAGGGTGAATGGTACAGCCCCGAGTGACGTGTCGTTACTACAACTTGTTCTTTAGAGGAGCCGATGTGCCCTCTGACCTCCAGTCACTCGGAGTTAGGGAGGTCAAGGTTGCCCTCTACAGGGACCTTTGCTATTGCAGTAGCACGGATTGCAATCCTTTACCCCTGCGAAAGGTTTCTCCTGGCTGCGTGTCGCCCGCAGGTGGTTTTCTCGTCCTGTAGCATCTCCAGTTACCACATTAGAAATTGAATAACAGACGCCGAGTGCATGTCTCACTGAACTCGCGTACCCAAAGGAGGTAAAAAGATGAACATAAAGACTAACCAAACAGACTGACTTACTGTAGTTGTTACTCTGAAGTAGTACACACTTTTGTCCAGTTGCTACCCTCTTTTGGTTAGTTCCTACTCTGTTACTTTAGCTGCTACCTTATGATGTTCAGTTTCTGTTTTGTTACTTTAGTAGTTGCACTATTACTTACTTGTAGTTTTATAGTCTTGTGGCACGTGCACCTACCTGACATGCACTTGTACTTTTGTTTCAAATGCTTCTAACTGTTCCATATGATAGTTGTAGTCTGGTATTTAGCATACTTGTGTCATGCTGCCTACTTTCTATTTTTCCTTTAAAATGAAAATGTATGGATGGTTTGTCTCACCAGCTCGCAAGAGTACTGACCCCGTTTTATGGGGATACAGGTGACGAGTAGATGCAGCGCGATGCGACGGCGCACAGCAGAAGCCTTGAGACCCACACTTTGCAGCAAATTCTGGCTTCTTCTGGTTTTGGGGTTTGAGGGGTTGTACCCCTCATTTTTGGGAGACTGTTCCTTTTTGTACCCAGTCTTGTTTTTGTATCATTACAACTATTATAGAAATGGAAAATATTTTACTTAGCTTGTGGTTGGTTTTCTCACTGTGGCTTGCTCAGACTTGCGGCCTTTGCTTTGCCCCTGTTTCCCTCCTTTACTTCCGCTAATGTTTTCCACTCTATATATTCCTTAAAAAAAAAATTTTTTCCTAAAAAACCAAAGGTTTTTACAAGGTCGGGGTTTGGGGCGTCACATGTGCACCTTTCACCACATTGCTCCCAGCACATCTTACATTCTACCCATCAGTTACTTTGCATAGTGTTTGCCATTCCTCGCAATAGCTATGATTGATAATGTATATCCACTCCCCGACCATTTCCTATAAGACCCATGATTTTTTCCGAGAATTTCACTGCTTACTTAGTATTGAAATGTATGCTTTCATGTGTATATGAGACTATATCGCGTAATTTGATGTAATTGACTATGCATTGTGTTTTAGCTTTGCACGCGCGACCCGAAAATCGCGTAAGAACACTGTGTAAGTAAGAAGAGCCTAATTCCGGACGAATCAATCTTTGAAACTTTAAGGGTAAGTTATAATATGTTTATATAGCCTGTCCCCGAATTTGGGACCTATACGACGTAAAAACCTCATCAATGCATGTGAATTACGAGTTTTGCTTAAAAATAATACGCTTGTCGTAATACGCTTGTTTCTTGCAAACGAAAGAGAATTTTCTTAAGAGGCATTCAACATTCCATGTTAATTGAGGGTTTGAAAAGAACTAAGTGATTTATTGAAATCGAATTCCATTTTTGAAAGCGTTAACAACATTATTTTAAATATAGTGCATTTGGACGATTTTGGGTTTTGGATCTGGAGTTGGTCCAGACCCATGGATGTCCAGCCCCTATGTGCGCCCTCTAGGGGGGACATTTTTGGCTTTGGTTGATGTGATTATCGCAAAATTTTTCCTCTCTTTATGGTTTTCTCTTTCTTCCTTCTCTTTTCCTTTTCTAACCTCTATTTTCCTCCTTTTTGAAGAGAGTGAAATAAAAGAGAGAAAATAAAGAGAGAAGAGAAAAGAAAGAAAGAAAGAGAGAAGAAGAATTCTTTTGCGCGGTCTCACTTGACCTTGATTTGAAAAATATTTAGAAATTTAACTCGCCTCCGTTTTGAAAATATTTGCGGGAAAATGGAGAGACGGTCGCTCGTCGGTACGAGGTTCGGCCATTCCTGGCGCCTTTACCAGGGGTAATCGAACCAAGGATCGAATCTATGCCTTTTGCTTTGCCTAAATATCATCTAAGAATTTATTCTAAATCTAAATGCACAAAGAATCATGCTTGTGCAATGCAAAGATGTATGCTATTTTGAAAAACATGTTTTGAAGATTTCCAAGTATCCTGAGATGAACTTGATAATGGAGTGAAGACATGTTTGAATCTTAACTTTAGAACTTGAGATAGATCAGAGAAGTTCTAAGTTATTGAAGTAAATCAGAGTTTAGAAGAATCTTTGATTTTGAGAAAGAATGATTTGAAGCTTTGAAGATGAAGTTTCAAAGTCGGAAATGGACTTTTGAATTTGGACTTAATTTTAGGAAAGGAAATGAATACTTGGGATGGAATTGAATTTTGAAGTTTGAAATTTAGAATGGATCTGAGATAATCAAATGGTATTTAAGAATAGAAATGGATTTAAGAGATTTAGATTAGATCCGAAAATGGAACTGAAATCTAGATTTGGAATTGGATTCTGGATCCTAAACAGAATGGGATCCGAGACTTGGGTTCTAGATCCTAAAATGGAGTGGATCTGAAGTCTGAGATCCAAATGTAGAATTGGGTTCTAGATCCTAGAATGGATTTGGATTTTAAATCTGAGATCCAAATGTAGAATTGAGTTCTGGATCCTAGAATGGATTTAGATCTGAAATTTAAGATCCAAAGTGGAAGTTGAGTTCTGGATCCTAAAATAGATTTGGATCTGAAGTCTAAGATCCAAAGTGGAAGTTGAGTTCTGGATCCTAAAATGGATTTGGATCTGAAATCTGAAATCTGAGATCTAAAGTGGAATTGGGTTCTGGATCCTAAGATGGATTGGGATCTAAGGTATGGAATCCATGATGCAATTTGGATATGAAGTCTAAGATCCAAAAGTAGAATTTATATTTAGAAAACTGGATCCAAGTTGATCTAACTTTGGATTTGGGTCTTGAAAGTCCAAATGGGACTTTTGAAGATGGATCTGGGTTTTGAAAAACCCAGATTGAATTTAAAATTTAAGAAGAGTCAAGATTCAAAATCAATCTCAAACTTGTGATTTTTGAATTTGAAGATAAGAAGATAAACTTGATTTTTGAATTTGAAGATGAATCGGAAACTTCAAAGTTAAATTGAACTTTGAAATTGAATTTTGAATTGAGTTGGAAATTTGAGGTTTGCATATAAAATGATTTTGGAATTTCAAAGTCAAATTGGACTTTGAAATTGAATTTTTGAATCTTGAAATGAGATAGAATTGGATTTGAATAAGATTTGATCTGAGAAATGAAGAAGAAGAATCACTTGGAATTTTGAAAAGGAAATTTTGAAAATATGATGCAATTCTATCCTATATGATGAATGAATTTAAAGAATCTTTGAAATTGGATTTTGAAAAGCTATTCCATTCTTTAAATGAATTAAAACAAGATTGAAGATATAATACATCCTTGACTATGGTCATTGAATGTATTATATAATAATCTATATTTAAATTCAGGTAAAGAATGAAACACATTTTGTGCTTTTATAGAGTTTAAAATGAAATTAACTCTCAATATACCCTGACTATGGCCATTGGTATATATATTGAATTAATTTTAAGTTAAACTCTGATAAAAGATGAAATATTTGAAAATATGATGATTTTTGAAAAGGATCCAGTGTGGATCCAATGTTATTTTATAAAAGCTAAAAATCCTAAGTCTTGTTTACATCCCGACTATGGCCGTTGATGTAAATCATCAACTTAGGATTAATTTACCTCTTACGAAATGGTGCACGTGTCATTCGTGTTTCACCATTATGAGAATTTGAGAAATAAAGAAAAAAAAAAGTATGAAAACAAGCAATTCATGATTTTTACAATGCTCATTCATTCTATCTAAAACGGGGAATGCAAATTCTCATTTAGATCTAGCTATTATAACACATGAGATCAAATTTACAGCCCCAAATGATGAATTTATCCACATATTTCCTGCAAAGGTGGGTTAGTACAATCACAAGGAAAGATGACTATAGAATCAAGAAAGCAAGTAGAATGAATTTTTAAGATATGTGTGAGAGTCTACATATATACAACGAGGAACATATATACTGAACGATAAGACTTTAGGACTAATGAGGAAAGACACATGATCATGCTTACTCTATGATGGAGATACCCAGATTAATGATGATGTCCAGATTTTAAAACCCATTGCAAAGATTGAACTCGCACACATTTATCTAAATGTGATACCTAAGTTTGATGGAGGAGCTAAAAGTGACTGGAAAATATGACAACAGTAGATATACAAGCAGCAAGTTAAAGTGACTGGTAAGTAGACAGATTTGGTCACAGTAGCTCATATGCATTGTGAAATGGAGATGTCCTACCTTAGATTATACACAAAACTTCACGAAAGTAAAGGCAACAGCTTGTCATCATGTTTCAATTCCATCATTTGAACTATATACATCTGCTCTGATTTTAACAAACTGATTGACCCAGGAGGTTTATAATGGTCAATGATGAAGAAAGCAGTGTAGAGGTTTCAGCAGGTGATGATAATGATATATTGCAACCTGAGCTGCAAAAGGTACTATTATAATGAATAGTACCATTTGCAGAAGATATGGATGTTTGCAGAAAGATATACAGGGGCTGTGTAACCGTGCGGTTACAGGAGATATAAACTATGGCGATTGAGTGTGAAGGTGCTGGAGATATGCAACAAGCCAGTGGATAAAATACATGGTGAAACCGCAGAATGAGATGCAAGTGATTAACTAAATGTAAATATATGGAAACTAATATGTTAATAAATGTCATAATGCATGTGAATTACAATATGCAATATGCAATATGCAATATGCAATATGCAAAAAGTTAGCCTCTGTGATGCATTTGATATACCAAGCTAAACATATGCAATGTACAAAGCTAACATATGCAGCATACCTATCACGTATATATGCAATGTGATGAATCATGCTGAGCAAATCTGGGTGATTTTGTTATTGCTATTTCTAAAAAGATACGTCTCTAGCTCCATTTTACAACAAGCTTATATTCAGTCAGATTTCTACTAACCTCAGAGACTGTCTAGTACGAGCTCCCCCTGAAGAAGAATAGTGACAAGCACAGCCAGTATACAAGATCGAATTACTTACTGAACAAAGATATGTTGTGGTTAAGGGAGTTGCTGTAGAGAATGGCAGCAAGGTCTGGTGATAAGTGTTGCAGAATATACACGTACAGCAGTTGTGTAACATACTATATACAAGAAATGAGGTATTGCAGAAATAATAGATATGATGAATCATTTTATATGAATGGCTCAAAATTAATAATGCAGATGGTAAAACAACTACAGGTTAATGTTGAACAAAGGACACAACATGAAGTTAACAAATATTGGAAAGACAATATAACTGTGATCATCGCAAAAAAATTTCCTCTCGTAATATTCTCTCTCTTCCTTCTCTTTCCCCTTTTTAACCTCTATTTTCCTCCTTTTTGAAGGGAGAAAAATAAAAGAAAGAAAAAGAGAGAGAGAAGAGAAAAGAAGGAAAGAAAGAGAGAGAAGAGGAACTCTTTTGCGCGGTTTTCACTTGACCTTGATTTGAAAAATATTTAGAAATTTAACTCGCCTCTGTTTTGAAATATTGCGGGAAAAATGGAGAGACGGGATTCGCTCGTCGGTACGAGGTTCGACCGTTCCTGGCGCCTTTACCAGGGGTAATCGAACCAAGGATCGAATCTATGCCTTTTGCTTTGCCTAAATATAATCTAAGAATTTATTCTAACTCTAAATGCACAAAGAGTCATACTTGTGCAATGCAAGGATGTATGCTCTTTTTGAAAAGATATTTTTGAAAATTTCCAAGTTATTCTGAGATGAACTTGATAAGGGAGAGAAGAAATGTTCAAATCTATCTTTAGAACTTGAGATGAATCAGAGAAGTTCTAAGTCTTTGAAGTAAACCAGAGTTTGGAAGAGTAAATGAGAAGGAATGACTTTGAAGCTTTAAAATGAAAGGAAATGAAGTTTCAAAGTCAGAAATGGACTTTGAATTTGAACTTTGAATTTAGGAAAGGAAATGAATACTTGAGATGGAATTGAATTCAGATTTTGAAGTTTGAACTTTAGAATGGATCTGAGAAAATTAAATGGTATTTTAAGAATAGAAATGGATTTAAGAGTTTCAGATTCAATCCGAAAATGGAATTAGAATCTAGAATTGGAATTGGATTCCGGATCCTAAACAGAATGGGATCCGAGATTTGAAATCCAAGATGGACTTGGGTTCTGGATCCTAAAATGGAGTGGATCTTGAAGTCTGAGATCCAAATGTAGAATTGGGTTCTGGATCCTAAGATGGATTTGGATCTGAAGTCTAAGATCCAAAGTAGAGTTGGAATCTGGATCCTAAGATGAATTTGGATCTGAAGTCTGAGATCCAATGTAGAGTTGGACTCTGAATCCTAAGATGGATTTGGATCTGAAGTCTGAGATCCAATGTAGAGTTGGACTCTGGATCCTAAGATGAATTTGGATCTAAAGTCTGAGATCCAATGTGAAATTGGATTCTGGATCATATAAGAAAATTGGATCTGAAGTCTAAGATCCAAAGTGAAATTGGAGTCTGGATCCTAAAAGGGAATTGGATCTGAAGTCTGAGATCCAATATGAGTGTTGAATCATGGATCCTAAAAGTGGATTTGGAGTTAAATTCAGAAGGTGAATGAAGAGTTTCCAAATTTGAATTGAACTTGAAAAATGAAATTTAGATTTTGAATATAAATGAATTTCCAAGTCAAATTGGACTTTGAATTTGGGACTTGAATTCGATTTTTAGAAGGTGAATCAAGGACCTCAAAGTTAAATTGAACTTTGAGTTGGAGTTTCAAAGTCAAATTGAACCTTGAAATCTGATTTAATTTTCAATATAAAATGAATTTGAAATCTCAAAGTTTAAATTGAACTTTGAGATTGAAAAATGAAATAGAATTTGAAAAATTGAAAGGATGAATTGGATTTAAATAGATTGAAGATTGATTGAAGAAGATATTAATATCACTTGGAGTTTTTGAAAAAGGAATTTTGGAAATATGATGCAATTCTATCCTATATGATGAATGAATTTAAATTTTTGAAATTGGATTTGGAAAAGCTATCTTATTCTTGAAATGAATTAAAATAAGATTGAATATATAATACATCCCTGACTATGGTCATTGAATCTATTATATAATAATCTATATTTAAATTCAGGTGAAGAATGAAACACATTTGGTGCTTTTATAGAATTTAAAATGAAATTAATTCTCAATATACCCTAACTATGGCCATTGGTATATATTTTGAATTAATTTTAAGTTAAATTCTGATAAAAGAAGAAAATATTTGAGGAAATATGATGAATTTTGAAAAACGGATCCAGTGTGGATCCAGTGTTATTTCGTAAAAGATAAAAATACTAAGTTTTGTCCATACCCTGACTATGGCCATTGATATGGATCATCAACTTAGGATTAATTTACCTCTCACGAAATGGTGCACGTGCCATTCGTGAATTTTTGAAATAGAAAGGGAAAATGATGTGAAAACAAGTAATTTTAGAAAATATGCATTCTATTCTATTGCTGAAATGTAAATTCTCATTTATAATCTATCTATTACATTATTGAAATGGAATTTAGAATTACAACTTCTAAGCTAAGTGAGGAGATAACATTTTCCATATGTTTCCTGCAAAAGATAGAGTTAGTACAAATAATATAGGAAAGGAATATCATATTGAAAGCCAACATGCATATATCTAAGAACCAAGTGGAATTATATGTAATATGCTGAATTAAATGGAGAATATGCTTTACTATTGAAAATATATACATGCTGACCCTAAGCTAATGAAAATCTACCTGAGAGAACACACACACACACATATATAGATGGAAGTCAATAAATAGACAGGTGAAAGAGGAAGGAATGACAACAAGTGCAGGAAATTTATAAAAGAGATTAGTCTTTTACGCAAGGTACATGCAAGGAAGAAACTGGATGGTGGATACTACAGTGAAAGATGCAAGGGTAGGCGGTGGTGGCAGGAGGTGTTGCAAGGGTTTAGCAGGAAATGCAGGTGAAGTAATGAATGTGGAAAGTATTGGTGGTTGTGCAAGCGAGCAGTGGAATCTGGAATATGGTGATAGCCATGAATTGGGAGTTGCCGAAATCTGGTGATAGCAGGTGGTGCTGCTGTGTAGCAGTGGGGTGAGTAGTAAAACACATGTTTATTCAAGGTGAACATGTCACAGTCTGTGACAGATACTATGGAATTCTAGCAGGGTTATGGTAGTTTATGAGAAAGCTAGGAAAAGGGTAATAGATAGATGAGAAAAGAAAGCAAAACTCTGCAGGGAAATCCAGATCACCATAGCTATGACTGAAGATGAGATGCTAAGTGCGTATGACAGCACCTTTTGTAGGTAAAGGGGTGCACTACACAATGAAGGAGATTACACATAACCTATATGCTGTGGAGTGGTTTGCCTAGATGCCCGATATCCATCTCTATCATGCATACCAAATTTCAGAACTAAGTATTTCATTATATCATCAAACACAAATCTTCGCCCTTGGCACCCATCAGCTTTCATAAAATCAGGGGTGCGTAGCTGGGTGTCAAACAATGCTAATGGTGAGTGAGATGGGTACACAACAAGTCACATGGATCAGCATATATAGATACATACTTTTGCTTTTAAGAATAACAACAACATGTATACAGACACATACTTTACCTTGATTCAGGAAATTTGGTTTTTGGACAAATGAATCAAAGCCTTTCCCGGGTTTCTTTACATGGTGAATCAATGAATTTTAGCAATTTGAGATTAGCACAACTCTATTCAACTGACATTAATACATTGAGACATGTCATAGAGGAGGTTTTTGTAATTTCACACAGCATGATATACACACAGGTAAGGTATGGCTAGTGTATTGCATTGTACAGTCATAGTAATTTAAACGAATGCGAACTTACCTATCAGGCTGCTGGAGGGAAAATGCCTACCCTCTGGATTGACATATATACAGAGGAAGGGTGGGCCGTGAGGAAGTGGATCAGGTGATAAAAATAGTGATCGCACGATATCCATTAGAAGATTCTAGCAACTTGAAAGGTTGCCCTGAGAGGTAATTGTGATAGAATTAATAGAGGAAAAGTTCCCTAACCTGACAAAGTTAAGTAAAATGGTGGACCATAAGATATAGTGAAGATCAAACATATTTCAACATATACAAGTGGAAAGATTTAATGTCAAATCCATACCTTCAAAGGTGGCAATTATCAATGAACAAAAAGGAAGATGAACCACTAACCAAAAAGCCTTCATTGTATCTCTGGCATAAGCTGTTAATTCTCAACATGAAACATCAATTTTAAGAGAAAAAAAATAAATAAATCCAACATATAACAGGAGACCATTTAGTATTGAAAAGACTATGCAATATTTATATGAGAACCGATTTCTTCTCTTTGTATTTTGATTCCTCTACAGCATCTACAATTTCATCTATATAACCGATCAATGGTAAGTAAGATCTTAGCAATAGAACCATGCATGAAATTAGTAAAACTAAATAATGGAAGTGGAAGGGGCATAGAGATTCAAAATTTAATATAAATTTTGTAACCAATCAATTGATGTATTCACGAGCATAAATCCCAAACTTTCCCTTTTATAATCTAATGGCTGTGGGAGACATGATTTCGCATTGATCTTAATCATCAGTGTGAATATGTCTCTGCTCTACATATTTTGGAAGCGTGAAGGTGCATTATTTTGACACTGATGCTGAAAATCTAAAATCTCACGTTTCCAACTTTCAGAATAGTTTTCAATGGCTATGGAGCACTCCAAGATAGATGTTCTAAGGGAGTCAAGCTTTGATTTCCAGGGTGAATAGGCTCTTGGTGGTGAAGGTTATGAAAGCACGGGACACAGCAGTGGTTCTTACAAGACCAACATCCAGCAAGGCACAAAATGGCTTCCTGTTCTCAGCAGGCTTAACAGAGAAGTCCTCCCCAATGACCTCCAACTGTATGGTCCATTTATCCAGGTATTTTCTGATGATGACTGAAGATCATGCAGTTATGTCTCGACATGAAAATGGATCGATAGTGTAGACAAACTATCGATAGATTAAGCAAATGAGCCAGGCTAATGGGTCGGATAAAAATGGTGAGCAGATGGGCTGCTGGAGACCAGGAATACATCAATGGAAGCTATAAATAATATACAGAGGTTCATGTATCCAGGGTATACAAATGCGTAGATCATATCAGAACATGGAATGACATACAGGATCCTGGCAACCACAAAAACAAACACACCACGCCACCCGTGCTTTGCTGCAAAATAAGAGAATCTCCAAAATCTATTACGCAGAAAAACTTAAATAACAGGCGAAATTAGGAACAATACTCGTTATGCAAGATAACTTTCTTCCTGAGCAGAATTTTTATGATGGCCACAGAATGATAACACATATCATGATGTAAGACAACTAAAACAGCAACATAAGCAAAAAAAAAAAACTTGGCTGGCTCCAGAAAACTAAAACTCTTCCCTCAACTCTGCAGTGATATAAGCCGATTGGGCTGAATTCTGTAGAACACCTCTAACTGCCAGCTCTGTCATTAAAGGAAAAAGCACTTGTATTTACACAAGGTAAACTTACTTAAGAAGATCCACGGGTTCAGCATCACAGTCAGGTTGAGAAAACAAAGGGACTTGCAACTTCTCCGATACGGAAGACAGACAAAATGAAATATATCTATGTGAATGGACAAGCGTGAATTGAAAACAATTTGAAGGCATCACGATAGCTGTATATCTAAGCATATCAGTGTCGGAAAGCCAAACAGATGTAAGATCAGTGGTGTAGATAACACAAAATCGCAAAGAATGCAGACCTATAATCAGATTGTAGAACCAATATCCTAAGAAAATCAGATGGGGAAAAGTGGGGAATCGAACTAAAACCCTGTAATTAACCATTGAACACAATATAATGAATAACATGAACCAAACGTAATTGAGAGACCAATCAAATACCATTTGCGACAGAAAATGTAAACCAGGAATCAAAAGGTAATAAGCAGTTCCAAAAAAAATGAAGGATCTGGATGATGCTATATACAAGATGAGATAAGGAATTAAAAGATGAATCATAAACAGAATGAATATAAGAAATTAGAAATGCAAATATGCAGTAGACAAACAAAATAGAAAAATGGTGAAGGCTTACAACGAAGAAAACAAAATTGCCATGAAAGAGAAGAAAATAGCAAAAAAAAAATGTATATGTATCTATATGTCGGAATAGAATTATTCTGTTAGTATTGCACACGAGAGGTTGACGTCGCTATAAGCGACCCAACACGCTCGATGGTGCATCCATGGAGTAAAACCAGAAGAGATCTGAGATATAAAGACCAATGAGAGGCGATTAAGGGATTCTTACCTGAGTTTTTGTAGGAATCCCGAAGGCAGGAGGAGAGAAGGATCTTCTTCTTTTGCTTCTTTTGCCGGGAGCCGAAATCCCTTGATTGCTCGAAGGAGAGGATCCAAAGAAGGGAAAAGGGGAAGCTGGTGTTGCTGTCAGCTTCTCTTATTTGCGGGATTTTCAGGGCTTGAAAGAGGAAATCGAAAGGAAGAAGGAGGAAGAAAAATCGAGAAGAAGAAATGGGGAGGTGAAGCAGCGGTGGATCATGAAGGAGAAGAAGGTGGAGAGGCAGAAGATGGATAGATTTAGGGCTCTCTGTGTGTCTCATTTTAAAGGGGAAGAAGGAGGATGCGGTTGGGGGTTTGTTGTAGATGGACGTAGATCGGGAGATGGGAGGTTCGGTTGGTGATGGGCGGCTTGGGTGAGGCCTCTGGAGGGTTCGGTGGAAGCCATGGAGGAGTGCGGCTGAAAAGGGGAAGAAAGGGGAGAAGGCGAGAGTTAGGGTTTTCAAAACCCTAACTCGTCTTTTAAACATTGAAACTAAGGTTTTCCATAAAAGGGCCTCTTTAAAAAGTCTTTTCTAAAAACGGGTTTCCAAAAAACCATTTTTGAAATTTCCTTCATTTATTTCTGATTTTTTTTTTGTTCTTTTCTTGAATTTTTATTTTTTTGTATTTTTGGAATGAAAAAATGAGAAAACAAAGACTAAACCCTAATTTTTTTTTGTATTTTTCTAAAAAGGATATTTACAAAAGTATTTTCCTGAGAGTTTCAGACCATTTTGGGAAAATTTCTTCAAAAAAGGGGTTTGGACCCAGATTTTAAGAAAAATGTTTGAGTTTTGACACTTGAATCAAGAAATACAATGTGATGGATCCAAACGGATGTCGAATGGACTGTCCGAGCTATTTAAAGGCTATTTTTGGTATTTTCTATAATTTAATTTAAAATTTGAACAAGGAGAGTCAGATTTGGATCTGGACAATGGATCCAGATCCAAAATCAATTTAAACATATGAAATGAATTTAATTTCAATAAAACTAGAGCAATGAACTAGATTTGAAATGACCCATTTGCTCAGAAAATGAATTTAGGGGCAGAAAGGGAATATTTAAAAGATTTTGAAAAATTTGGGGTGTTCACAGATGCCCCTCTTTGCTACTAAGCCGGTTGAAAGCCGAGCTTAGTGGCAAAGAAAACACTCCAAATTTTGAAAAATGCCCCAGTCAGCAGATTTGCACTGGGTGTGGAAGAATTTATTCAAAAGACATGGTTTTTCGGGTTTAAAATTTTATCCTTGAATGGCTTGGGGGAGACGAAATCCTCGAAAATGATATGACTGAATAATAGAGATGAGAAAATCGTGATGGGACTTTGGGTGAAGATCCCGAAATGATGGAAAATAAGATTTTTGATCATGTCTTATGGGTGAGACAAGATCAACCTTGTGGAATGACTCAGGTTTAGCCCTTAACCTGGATGGGACGAATATATCTTAAAATAACCTGAATGGGGAAAGGAATATATGAGGACCTTGATGGGACATTTTTGGCAAATGCCTCATGAGATGAAGCTCAAGTAGGATTTTATTCTGGATGGATATACAAAGCATGGATTCCTTGATGGGAAGAGCCATGATGGGATTGAAGGAAAATACCTCATCGAAATGCGACTGAGGTTTAACCCAAACCTGAAAAAGGAAGGTACCTCGATGCACGAGGTTCAAGGTTAACTCTTAACCTGAAGGGGACGACCATATGGAATCTTCGAGTGAAGAGACCATGATGGGACCTTCGGAGTTTGGACGAACAAATCCGAAAGGGGTTTGCGAAAGGAGGAAGGAAATGGGGTTCCCTAAAGCTTGAGAAAGGGATGAACTTTGGGCGTCTCATTGCTGAGACTGAAACCAACTTTTGAATTTTAATGACCTCTCGCAGGAAGTACAGGTTTTGACCCTTAACCTGAGTGGGAACAACCATATGGATTTCTCGAAACCGTGATGGGACAGGAGAGATACTTCAACTGAATGGGGTAACACTTCTGGATAATATAAACAACGCTAGGTTGCACCAAAAATGGATATTGAATATTTATTTCATTCTCTAGAATATCTAGAAAATTTTGTCAATAAGATAAATTTATAGTTGACTTCAACGCTTAAAAATGTGCATATGTGTGCAAAGATGTTCCCTTTTTTTACCTAGAGTATTTCTTCCAACGAGGTTAACTCCTCGGTTTTAAGAGTCAAATTCAAAAATTTAGCGCTGATGATTTTCTTCAAGGAAGTTATCCATTTCCCTGATATGAGAAGAGAAGAAATATTCTCAATTTCATAAAAGCCAGTAGTGAAAAGACATTGATAAAAGAATTTCGCATAAGAAAAGATGACTTCTGGCAATTTTGGCAGTTTGATATCTGGGTGTTTTCCCATGATGATCTTTTTGCATTCTTTTCGAGTCATTGGGTTTTTTTTTCGGGCTCTTTATATCATCCTTCATTTTGGAGATGTGTCCTGACTTTTCTCTTTTTTTTTTCAGGGAAGGGTACGTCACAAACTCCTTCATCTTGGAGATGTTCTGATCCTTCATTTTCTCTCAGGTATTATATATGGTATTGGCTCAAAAGGTCTTTAGATGATAGCAGAAATCAAATATCATTTAGGGTTTGTCGGTAGGTCCATCACACTCGCCTTCATCTCGACGGTGATCTGAACTTTCCCTAGAAGGATCCTTCACAAACTCCTTTATCTCGGTAGATGATCAAAATCTTCTTTGGCCCCGGGGGTCTATCGCTTAATTCGCCTTCATCTTGACGACAATTAAGAGATCCCTTTTGCAGATATTTGATTGCAATTTTAGAATGAGAAGATATGGATTAAGTGGGTTTTTTTTGTAGCTCAGGATATTTCCACTGTCTAATTGCCAGAAAATCATCTTTAAACACGTGTCATAGCTATGATCAATATCAATTCGTTTCTGGCTTTTCAACATCATTGAATATTTATTTCACTAATCATACCAAGGATATTTCTTTCATCCTTTTGGTTGATCAACAGGAAAAAGATTTGAATTTTACCTCTTTTTCGCAAAAGTTTCACCTTTTATGAAGAAAATACTAGAGGTAATCTGAGGTAATTCTTTTGTGCAGAAAGATTTATTTGGAATCAACACACATATTTTTAGCAAATTGGCAAAGTTTTCGTGACTTCTATGTGAAATATTTACTCAATATAGATTTTGATGCGACCCTTAGTTGAATCTATGATTTTGGACATTCTGACCAGTAAAACTAGGACCTTTCATTTAGCGAACAACGAAGGAGCTGGAACCTTTCATTTAATGACCAGTAAAAACTGAGACCTTTTATTTAATGACCAGCAAAGGAGCTGGGACATTTCATTTAACGACCAACGAAAGAGTTGGAACATCTCATTTTAACGACCAACGAAGTAGTTGGAACATTTCATTTAGCGACCAGCGAAGTAGTTGGAACATTTCATTTAACGACCAGCGAAGTAGCTGAGACATTTCATTTAATCATTTAACGACCAACGAAGTAGCTGGGACATTTCATTTAATCATTTAACGACCAGCAAAGTAGCTGAAACATTTCATTTAATCATTTAACGACCAGCGAAGTAGCTGAAACATTTCATTTAATCATTTAATGACCAGCGAAGTAGCTGGGACATTTCATTTAATCATTTAATGACCAACGAAGTAGCTGAGACATTTCATTTAATCATTTAACGACCAGCGAAGTAGCTGGGACATTTTATTTAATCATTTAATGACCAACGAAGTAGCTGGGACATTTCATTTAATCATTTAACGACCAGCGAAGTAGCTGGGACATTTCATTTAATCATTTAACGACCAGCGAAGTAGCTGGGACATTTCATTTAATCATTTAACGACCAGCGAAGTAGCTGGGACATTTCATTTAATCATTTAATGACCAACGAAGTAGCTGGGACATTTCATTTAATCATTTAACGACCAACGAAGTAGCTGGGACATTTCATTTAATCATTTAACGACCTTTGATTTAATGATTTGATCTAAGATTGAGACTTTCTGAGGGACAAACAGCACGAGGACTGAATTTGATCTTTAGATTTGAAAATTTAGCAAAATAACCAGTGCGAGCACCGGGTTTTTCCAACCGAGAGTCAGGAAGGAGATCGGCCTATTTAAGATATTTAGAGATCGAAGCAAGAAGAATGGCCGGGGTTTCAGGATTATCCTTTATCCTAAAGGGAAAATAAAATAGACATTTGATGAGAATTTAGAAAGAAATGATTCAGGTTTACCCCTTAACCTGAAAGGGAAAAGAATATACATTTGATGAGAATTTAGGAAAAGAATGATTCAGGTTTATCCCTTAACCTGAAGGGGAAATGGAATAGACATTTGATGAGAATTTAGGAAAAGAATGATTCAGGTTTATCCCTTAACCTGAAGGGGAAAAGAATATACATTTGATGAGAATTTAGGAAAAGAATGATTCAGGTTTATCCCTTAACCTGAAGGGGAAAATAGAAGATTTTATGAAGAGATAACCTGAGACTTGAATTTAGAAGGAATATGACAAGATTTAGAATTTATGATCTATGATTTAGATGGACCAGGTATGTGACGGGGGATATAAAAAGAAAAAACTTTGAGAAGACAAAAGGATATAGAACTTTGAAAAAAATGCAGAACATTTGAGGAAAATTTGATTTTATTTTTGTAAAAAGAATTCTCACAGGTAGCATGGTTGCCCCTATGAGTGATCTCAGGATTATCCCTTATCCTGAATGGGGAAAAGAATAGAATTTAAAGAGATTTGATACAAATCTAGAAAATCAACAAAGATTGACAAAACTTGTATTTACAAAAGAATCCTCATAGGTAGCGTTGTGGCTCCTACGAGGGGTTTCAGGATTATCCCTTATCCTGAATGAGAAAAGAATAGAATTTAAGAAAATTTAGCGAAGGCAAATTGATATAAATCTAGAAAATCAATAAAGATTAACAAAACTTGTATTTACAAAAGAATCCTCATAGGTAGCGTTGTTGCTCCTACAAGGGGTCTCAGGATTTTTCCTTATCCTGAATGGGAGCACCTCGGACAACGAGGGTCAGGTTTATCCCTTAACCTGAAAGGGTACACCTCGGACAACGAGGGTCAGGTTTATCCCTTAATCTGAAAGGGTACACCTCGGACAACGAGGGTCAGGTTTATCCCTTAACCTGAAAGGGTAAAGATTTGATAAAATTTTAATGGAATTGAGGAAATATCGATAAACTTGATAAACTTGATAAGATTGATATAAACTTGAATAAAATATGAATAAAATGAATGAAACTGATAAAGATATCAAAATCAGAAGATTTACAAGATTTGAGAAAAAAGGAGTTTTTCTGATCCTGCCTGCATATGAGATCTTGAAAAAGAATGTTTATTTAAAAGATAAGTGAGAAGTCATTTTTGGGAAGAAAATTCATTTGTAAGAAGAACGATCAGTGCGAGATCTGATCCTTTTAAAAAGGAGAATCATCATGAGAGATCATCATGAGGTTTGATTTCGAAGATAGTGGTTTAAAAACCAATTTTGAAAGAGAAAAACAAACATGAGGAGACAAATGGTTTTCAAAACCTAATTTGGAAAAGGAAAAATCAACATGTTAGTTTATTTAAAAGGGATTTAGATAAAAAATATTTGAATCTTTTGAAGACTTTTGAAGAAATTTTTCAGTTTTTTACGATTTTGAAAATCCTCATAGGCAATATCATTTCTCTCATGATGAAGGAAAACAAATTTTTGAAAATAGATGACAAGGATTTTGAAAAATAGCAGGCAGGATAAAAAAGATTTTGAAGAAATCAGAAAGAAAAGGCAATACACCTGGGTTTTTAAAAGAGGAAATTTTGAACAATATATACCCAGGTTTTTGGAAAATATAAGGAAGATATATATATATATATATATATATATATATATATATATATATATATATATATATATATATATATATATATATATATATATATATATATATAATATCATTCAATCACAGACATACAAGCAAGGATGCATAAATAGCACTCCCTAAAGCTGACTCTATATGCAATATTTGAAATGGCTAATAGGACCTTAATCCTAACTCTAAGATTTATATCATCTGATTCCAATCAAGGTACGCCGATATACCCAAGCCGAAGCTCGAAGTACGTGGCATATAAAGTATTTACTCTGGTTCTAAGGTAAAGGCTTCCCAACATCCTTGAGCACCTACCGATATACCTCGGACTATGGCCCTTAGGTACGTGGTAGGGGGGCGCGAACCCAAATAAGTGGTCCAGTTGTGAGGCTCTCTCCCAAACTATGGTTCAGTGAGACAGCCCAGCAACGTGAAGACCGGGACAATGTAGGTAGGGATGTTTTCAAAATATGATCAACATGCAATAAAATAAGAAGGCTCTAATGCAACTCCTAAAGAGATAGATTTAAATAAAGAGAAGCATACACTTGCATACATTATTTTGCATTCAATCCCTAAAATTGAGGAGTGTTGTATTTCAGTCCTAAATCTAATGTGAACATGGATATAATCTCCTCAATATGGTCCTACCAAACCATACTTAAGATCCTATATGCAAATAATGTCAACTTAGGACAGAGTCTAGGCTCCTAAAGTTTGCATGGAAAATATAGCTGACATACAAGAATAAAGACTTAGATTATATAAAAGCAAAGCAAAGGCATAGATCCGACCGGACGAAGACGATGTCCCATCACGGTCGCCAAAACTGTGATCATCGCAAAAAAATTTCCTCTCGTAATATTCTCTCTCTTCCTTCTCTTTCCCCTTTTTAACCTCTATTTTCCTCCTTTTTGAAGGGAGAAAAATAAAAGAAAGAAAAAGAGAGAGAGAAGAGAAAAGAAAGAAAGAAAGAGAGAGAAGAGGAACTCTTTTGCGCGGTTTTCACTTGACCTTGATTTGAAAAATATTTAGAAATTTAACTCGCCTCTGTTTTGAAATATTGCGGGAAAAATGGAGAGACGGGATTCGCTCGTCGGTACGAGGTTCGACCGTTCCTGGCGCCTTTACCAGAGGTAATCGAACCAAGGATCGAATCTATGCCTTTTGCTTTGCCTAAATATAATCTAAGAATTTATTCTAACTCTAAATGCACAAAGAGTCATACTTGTGCAATGCAAGGATGTATGCTCTTTTTGAAAAGATATTTTTGAAAATTTCCAAGTTATTCTGAGATGAACTTGATAAGGGAGAGAAGAAATGTTCGAATCTATCTTTAGAACTTGGGATGAATTAGAGAAGTTCTAAGTCTTTGAAGTAAACCAGAGTTTGGAAGAGTAAATGAGAAGGAATGACTTTGAAGCTTTAAAATAAAAGGAAATGAAGTTTCAAAGTCAGAAATGGACTTTGAATTTGAACTTTGAATTTAGGAAAGGAAATGAATACTTGAGATGGAATTGAATTTAGATTTTGAAGTTTGAAATTTAGAATGGATCTAAGAAAATTAAATGGTATTTTAAGAATAGAAATGGATTTAAGAGATTAAGATTCAATCCGAAAATGGAATTAGAATCTAGAATTGGAATTGGATTCCGGATCCTAAACAGAATGGGATCCGAGATTTGAAATCCAAGATGGACTTGGGTTCTAGATCCTAAAATGGAGTGGATCTTGAAGTCTGAGATCCAAATGTAGAATTGGGTTCTGGATCCTAAGATGGATTTGGATCTGAAGTCTAAGATCCAAAGTAGAGTTGGAATATGGATCCTAAGATGGATTTGGATCTGAAGTCTGAGATCCAATATAGAGTTGGACTCTGGATCCTAAGATGGATTTGGATCTGAAGTCTGAGATCCAATGTAGAGTTGGACTCTGGATCCTAAGATGGATTTGGATCTGAAGTCTGAGATCCAATGTGAAATTGGATTCTGGATCATATAAGGAAATTGGATCTGAAGTCTAAGATCCAAAGTGAAATTGGAGTCTGGATCCTAAAAGGGAATTGGATTTGAAGTCTGAGATCCAATATGAGTGTTGAATCATGGATCCTAAAAGTGGATTTGGAGTTAAATTCAGAAGGTGAATGAAGAGTTTCCAAATTTGAATTGAACTTGAAAAATGAAATTTAGATTTTGAATATAAATGAATTTCCAAGTTAAATTGGACTTTGAATTTGGGACTTGAATTCGATTTTTAGAAGGTGAATCACGGACCTCAAAGTTAAATTGAACTTTGAGTTGGAGTTTCAAAGTCAAATTGAACCTTGAAATCTGATTTGATTTTGAATATAAAATGAATTTGAAATCTCAAAGTTTAAATTGAACTTTGAGATTGAAAAATGAAATAGAATTTGAAAAATTGAAAGGATGAATTGGATTTATAGAGATTGAAGATTGATTGAAGAAGATATTAATATCACTTGGAGTTTTTGAAAAAGGAATTTTGGAAATATGATGCAATTCTATCCTATATGATGGATGAATTTAAATTTTTGAAATTGGATTTGGAAAAGCTATCTTATTCTTGAAATGAATTAAAATAAGATTGAATATATAATACATCCATGACTATGGTCATTGAATCTATTATATAATAATCTATATTTAAATTCAGGTGAAGAATGAAACACATTTGGTGCTTTTATAGAATTTAAAATGAAATTAATTCTCAATGTACCCTGACTATGGCCATTGGTATATATTTTGAATTAATTTTAAGTTAAATTCTGATAAAAGAAGAAAATATTTGAGGAAATATGATGAATTTTGAAAAACGGATCCAGTGTGGATCCAGTGTTATTTCGTAAAAGATAAAAATACTAAGTTTTGTCCATACCCTGACTATGGCCATTGATATGGATCATCAACTTAGGATTAATTTACCTCTCACGAAATGGTGCACGTGCCATTCGTGTTTCACCATTCGTGAATTTTTGAAATAGAAAGGGAAAATGATGTGAAAACAAGTAATTTTAGAAAATATGCATTCTATTCTATTGTTGAAATGTAAATTCTCATTTATAATCTATCTATTACATTATTGAAATGGAATTTAGAATTACAACTTCTAAGCTAAGAGAGGAGATAACATTTTCAATATGTTTCCTGCAAAAGATAGAGTTAGTACAAATAATATAAGAAAGGAATATCATATTGAAAGCCAACATGCATATATCTAAGAACCAAGTGGAATTATATGTAATATGCTGAATTAAATGGAGAATATGCTTTCCTATTGAAAATATATACATGCTGACCCTAAGCTTATGAAAATCTACCTGAGAGAACACACACACACACACATATATAGATGGAAGTCAATAAATAGACAGGTGAAAGAGGAAGGAATGACAACAAGTGCAGGAAATTTATAAAAGGGATTAGCCTTTTACGCAAGGTACATGCAAGGAAGAAACTGGATGGTGGATACTACAGTGAAAGATGCAAGGGTAGGCGGTGGTGGCAAGAGGTGTTGCAAGGGTTTAGCAGGAAATGCAGGTGAAGTAATGAATGTGGAAAGTATTGGTGGTTGTGCAAGCGAGCAGTGGAATCTGGAATATGGTGATAGCCATGAATTGGGGAGTTGCCGAAATCTGGTGACAGCAGGTGGTGCTGCTGTGTAGCAGTGGGGTGAGTAGTAAAACACATGTTTATTCAAGGTGAACATGTCACAGCCTGTGACAGATACTATGGAATTCTAGCAGGGTTATGGTAGTTTATGAGAAAGCTAGGAAAAGGGTAATAGATAGATGAGAAAAGAAAGCAAAACTCTGCAGGGAAATCCAGATCACCATAGCTCTAACTGAAGATGAGATGCTAAGTGCGTATGACAGCACCTTATGTAGGTAAAGGGGTGCGCTACACAATGAAGGAGATTACACATAACCTATATGCTGTGGAGTGGTTTGCCTAGATGCCCGATATCCATCTCTACCATGCATACCAAATTTCAGAACTAAGTATTTCATTATATCATCAAACACAAATCTTCGCCCTTGGCACCCATCAGCTTTCATAAAATCAGGGGTGCGTAGCTGGGTGTCAAACAATGCTAATGGTGAGTGAGATGGGTACACAAGTCACATGGATCAGCATATATAGATACATACTTTTCCATATAAGAATAACAACAACATGTATACAGACACATACTTTACCTTGATTCAGGAAATTTGGTTTTTGGACAAATGAATCAAAGCCTTTCCCGGGTTTCTTTACATGGTGAATCAATGAATTTTAGCAATTTGAGATTAGCACAACTCTATTCAACTGACATTAATACATTGAGACATGTCATAGAGGAGGTTTTTGTAATTTCACACAGCATGATATACACATAGGTAAGGTATGGCTAGTGTATTGCATTGTACATTCATAGTAATTTAAACGAATGGGAACTTACCTGTCAGGCTGCTGGAGGGAAAATGCCTACCCTCTGGATTGACATATATACAGAGGAAGGGTGGGCCGTTAGGAAGTGGATCACGTGATAAAAATAGTGATCGCACGATATCCATCAGAAGATTCTAGCAGCTTGAAAGGTTGCCCTGAGAGGTAATTTTGATAGAATTAATAGAGGAAAAGTTCCCTAACCTGACAAAGTTAAGTAAAATGGTGGACCATAAGATATAGTGAAGATCAAACATATTTCAACATATACAAGTGGAAAGATTTAATGACAAATCCATACCTTCAAAGGTGGCAATTATCAATGAACAAAAAGGAAGATGAACCACTAACCAAAAAGCCTTCATTGTATCTCTGGCATAAGCTGTTAATTCTCAACATGAAACATCGATTTTAAGAGAAAAAAAAATAAATAAATCCAACATATAACAGGAGACCATTTAGTATTGAAAAGACTATACAATATTTATATGAGAACTGATTTCTTCTCTTTGTATTTTGATTCCTCTACAGCATCTACAATTTCATCTATATAACCGATCAATGGTAAGTAAAATCTTAGCAATAGAACCATGCATGAAATTAGTAAAACTAAATAATGGAAGTGGAAGGGGCATAGAGATTCAAAATTTAATATAAATTTTGTAACCAATCAATTGATGTATTCACTAGCATAAATCCCAAACTTTCCCTTTTACAATCTAATGGCTGTGGGAGACATGATTTCGCATTGATCTTAATCATCAGTGTGAATATGTCTCTGCTCTACATATTTTGGAAGCGTGAAGGTGCATTATTTTGACACTGATGCTGAAAATCTAAAATCTCACGTTTTCAACTTTCAGAATAGTTTTCAATGGCTATGGAGCACTCCAAGATAGATGTTCTAAGGGAGTCAAGCTTTGATTTCCAGGGTGAATAGGCTCTTGGTGGTGAAGGTTATGAAAGCACGGGACACAGCAGTGGTTCTTACAAGACCAACATCCAGCAAGGCACAAAATGGCTTCCTGTTCTCAGCAGGCTTAACAGAGAAGTCCTCCTCAATGACCTCCAACTGTATGGTCCATTTATCCAGGTATTTTCTGATGATGACTGAAGATCATGCAGTTATGTCTCGACATGAAAATGGATCGATAGTGTAGACAAACTATCGATAGATTAAGCAAATGAGCCAGGCTAATGGGTCGGATAAAAATGGTGAGCAGATGGGCTGCTGGAGACCAGGAATACATCAATGGAAGCTATAAATAATATACAGAGGTTCATGTATCCAGGGTATACAAATGCGTAGATCATATCAGAACATGGAATGACATACAGGATCCTGGCAACCACAAAAACAAACACACCACGCCACCCGTGCTTTGCTGCAAAATAAGAGAATCTCCAAAATCTATTACGCAGAAAAACTTAAATAACAGGCGAAATTAGGAACAATACTCGTTATGCAAGATAACTTTCTTCCTGAGCAGAATTTTTATGATGGCCACAGAATGATAACACATATCATGATGTAAGACAACTAAAACAGCAACATAAGCAAAAAAAAAAAACTTGGCTGGCTCCAGAAAACTAAAACTCTTCCCTCAACTCTAAAGTGATATAAGCCGATTGGGCTGAATTCTGTAGAACACCTCTAACTGCCAGCTCTGTCATTAAAGGAAAAAGCACTTGTATTTACACAAGGTAAACTTACTTAAGAAGATCCACGGGTTCAGCATCACAGTCAGGTTGAGAAAACAAAGGGACTTGCAACTTCTCCGATACGGAAGACAGACAAAATGAAATATATCTATGTGAATGGACAAGCGTGAATTGAAAACAATTTGAAGGCATCACGATAGCTGTATATCTAAGCATATCAGTGTCGGAAAGCCAAACAGATGTAAGATCAGTGGTGTAGATAACACAAAATCGCAAAGAATGCAGACCTATAATCAGATTGTAGAACCAATATCCTAAGAAAATCAGATGGGGAAAAGTGGGGAATCGAACTAAAACCCTGTAATAAACCATTGAACACAATATAATGAATAACATGAACCAAACGTAATTGAGAGACCAATCAAATACCATTTGCGACAGAAAATGTAAACCAGGAATCAAAAGGTTATAAGTAGTTCCAAAAAAAATGTAGGATCTGGATGATGCTATATACAAGATGAGATAAGGAATTAAAAGATGAATCGTAAACAGAATGAATATAAGAAATTAGAAATGCAAATATGAAGTAGACAAACTGTAAACACCCCAAATTTTCACCCTCATCCAGTACTTACATTTCATGTGTCATTGCATATCATTGCATGCATTCGGCATACCATTTCATTTCATTGCATGTCATCCAATCTCATTTTCGAGATCCAGCACTCTTGTTTTTAAAATATTAAATCCAGATTCGGTTTTTTTAAACTTTTCTTTCAAAAACAATTTTAAAACCTGGGTTTTTATTCAAAATTCTGTCATTTTCCAACCCCGGGACCTTATATTTTGAAATACTTTCTTAGAAAACGATCTGGATTCATTTCAAACTCAATTTCAATTGATTTTAATTCTCAGATGAGGCCCATTTAGGTGGTGTCGCTTCTGGATTCCTTCACTTATTAAAAAATCTCAAAAATCTTAGAGTCCTAGTTGGATCAGGACTCTTTTTCCAGAGTCTTAGTCGGATCAAAACTCTACTTTTCACTACCTTTTTACCTGTCTTTGAAGAAAACCTTTCAAAATCTGTTGTTTTGACCAAAATTTCAGAGTCCTAGTTAGACCAGGACTCTTCTTCAAGAGTCCAGTCGGATCAGGACTCTTCTTCAGAGTTTCAATTGGATTGGGACTCTAATCTTTTACAACTATTTTATCCATTTTCAATCAAATCTTTTAAAATCTTTCAAAATGAGTCAGAAACTCAGAGTTTTAGTCAAAACGGGACTCTATTCAGAGAGTCCTAGTTGGATCAGGACTCTGATCCTGATTTGAATTTTGAGAGAATCTTTCAGAAATCTTTCAATCTACCAAAACTATTACACTTTTATCAAAGAATTTCAAAATTCTGAGATTTTATCTCAGAGTCCTGATCAAATCAGGACTCTACCCCAGAGTCCTGATCGAAGTAGGACTCTATCCAAAATTGATGTTCTCGCTTCATTTTCACTGGTTTTCAAAAGCTTTGCCCAAGTTTCATCATTTGCTCATCAGAAAATCAAAATTCTTAGAGTTCTGATCGAATCAGGACTCTGAACCAAAACTTCAATTTTATCCTGTTTTCACTTGTTTTTCAAAATTCTTTCATTTGTTTTCTCAAAAAATCCAAAAAACTGAGAGTCATAGTTCAATCAGGACTCTATCCTTAGAGTCTCAATTGAATCAGAACTCTGTTTTATTCCAATATTCGTTATTGTTTTCACTGTTTTGACAAGTTCTTTTGTCTGTTCTTCAGAAAACACCAAAAAAATCTAGAGTTTCTGTCCAATCAGGACTCTGTCCCGGAGTCCTAGTACAGTCAGGAGTCTGTTTTGAAGTCTGTTTTTATTCCATTTTTTTCATTTATTTCCATTTATTTTCAAAATTTAGGTCATTTTGTAGAGTCCAGTTAATCCAGGACTCTAATTTAGAGTTCTGATCGAGTTAGGAGTCTAACCCTGACTGTATTTTCTGACTTGTTTCACCATTTTTGATGAAATCTTTTCAAAAATTTCTTTATTTGGCTTTTAAAAACCAAAATCACAGAGTCCTAAAAATCCAGAACTCTAGCCCAGAGTCCAGTTTGCTTGAGACTCTATTTTCAAAAATCTTTGAATTTCAACTATTGATTTTAACCCCTTTTCAAAGCCATTTTCAGTATTTATTTCAAAATTTCAAAACTCTGATGTGGGGTCCACTCAGTTGGCGCCATATCCAGAGGAGTTCTGACCCAGTTGGAACTCTGTGCCATTTCAAAACTTTTAATTTCAAGTCTACTTTTGAATCTCTTTTGAAAACTCCTTCAATTTCAAGTTTAAAACCGCTTTTTGAAAAAAACTCAAGTAGGGCCCACTCGGGGTGGCACCATATTCGAGTAAGTCAGGGCTAGACTAGGGTTAGTCATTGTCCTAGTTAGGTTAGGGGTTTAGAGGAGTCAAAATCAATTTTAAAAATCTATTTTATTTAACTTTTAAACCATTGGTTTTTAAAGGTTTTAAATTCAGGATTTAAAAACCAAATGTGGGTCCATACTAGGTGGTGTCACATTTGAACTTTTTAGGGTTTAATTAGGTATTAATTAGAGTTTAATTAGAGTTCATTTAGGGTTAGGAAACCACAAAAAATCGTTGCCCTTAGTGGATTTATTAGAAAGAGTCCTGAAAAAATGAAAAACCTCTTAATTAACCCTAATTAAGTGACTTTTTGAAAATCTATAAATAGGGGACCTAAAGGGGGTCAAAAGGGAGCTCTTTTTCTCTCAAATTTTCGTGGCCTTTCTCTCCTCTCCAGCACCTCCACCTTCCTCCATTGCAGCTGCAGCCCCAAGGTGAGTTATTTAATATTATTTTAATATTATTTTATTAGTTTTTTATGATTTTTCAATCGATTTCACCATGGAAACTCTTGTGTTCATGGATTTAACCATGGATTTCATCCAAGAACCCCAAAATCGACCCAAGAAGATGATCTAACTCAATTTGAGGGTGATTTCAAGGATTCTAATCCATTAGAATCGATGAGAGGTACGTGAGATTTACCCGTGAGATTTACCCGTTAAATGGGTTAAATCCATGATTTCAAAGGTGAAAGCAAATTCCAGACATTGATTCCCTGATTTTTTTTTTATTTAATGGTTTATTCATGTTTGTTTTACGTTGTATAGCATAGAAATAATTTTTATTTTACTGTTTTAGTGTTTATTTTATTGTTTTTCATTAGTTAATGCATGTTTTCTCAAGTTTATTAGATTTCTGTGTGTTTTTAGTTTAGAATAGAAAAGAGCATGCTGTTTCGGATTGAAATATGTGTTGTTAATTTTTTATTTTTTTATATGTAATGCATGCATATGTGATTAAACTACTGTAAACAACTCAGAGATTTTAGACTTCGGGAACTCTGTCAGAAAAATTAGACATCAAGTCAGGTTTTTAAAACTTTAAAATCGTTGTTAAAATCAAGAGGGTAACTTGCTGTTATGATATTTTTCTCATCCTATATTCGATTTTAGATCTGTAAATTTCCATGGATTCACATTGATTAGATCTGTCTACTGTGAAATTTTCAGACATTTTGATTACTGTTTAGTATTTTTCCTCTGTCAGAGACTCTGATTTTTAATTTAAAACTCGTTAGGGTTTTCCAAAACCCTAATCAGACTTGTGTTGTTTATAAATCCCAAACTACAGATTCGATTTATGATCTGTAAAAAGTGAGTATTGTTATTTTTCTGTAAGCTATTCACTGTTAAAATCTCAGATATTTTGAATGAGTACTGCTATTTATGCCGGAATTGTAAAATTGAAAGTATTAGTCAGGACCAAAGTTAAAATCAATATATTCAAGTCCGGATTGTCGAATGGGTATCTACCTGGTTTTAAATGCTTTTTCAGATCTGTAAAATAGAAAAGTTCTGTTTTCCTGTCTGTTTGTTCTCTGTAAAATTTCATAGATTTCCATGGAGGTTTGACCCCAAGTTCGGGTCTTGGACTGAGACTGGTTGGTGAACTAGGTTAAAAATAGCATATTTTTAGGGTTTGATGCTATTTTCGGATTAATTTAATACCAAAAAAATATTTTTATAATTCTAATTTGATATTAGGGTTATAACAAGTGCAGGTACCGATTTTGGGGATTTTTATAATCCGTTTGATGCTTGAATGGCTTGAATTGCAAAACAGGGCACCCGAAGAATTCCAAAACACTGCAAAAATCACAAAATTTGTGATATTCTTGGATTTTCGTATATAAGCATATATTTTTAGGGTTTAATCATATTCATAATCATATTAGGATACTTTAGGTTAAATTTGATGTTCATTTGATTTCATTTAGTGCATAAAACCTAAGTTTTACCAAAATATTTTCTAAAAACCCTGATTTCAAGGCCATAGTCTTGCTATCGGGGACAATTTGGTCATTTGACCTCAATTTCGAAATCCCTAACCCTAATTTTCATATTTTTAATCATGTCATAGCATAGTTAGTTTGATTTATTTTCATTTGAACTTCAAAACTTGCATTCTATCAAATATCTGTCTGAAAACCCTAATTTCAAGGCCATAGTCTTGCTATCAGAGGTATTTTGGTCATTTTGACCCCAATTTCAAAATTTCATATTTATCTTTTATATTTCTTCATATTTTATCAATTTTTATTTAAGGGAATCATGAAAAAGGCTTATATCTAGCAAAATCCAGTAATTTCTAGATATTACTGGATAAACCTAGAAAAGCTAACATATCATTACTAACCAAGTTTTCTAATTTTGCAGGAACATTGAAGACTGTATTTTCCTTTATTTCATGTATTTAAATTTCAATAGTGATGTAAATTAAATTAAATTTGGAATAAGAATTTAAATTCCTGCATAGAATAGGATGCATTGCATATAGTTTAATTCTGCCAATATTAAATGTCTGATGAATGTATCATTCATGCACATTTTATTAATTCACTATGGTCTACACGAATGGCACATACACTAGCTTTTATGAAGTTTATAAACTTGGTGGAATTCGTATTTATGGCCATAGTCAGAATATGAATGATACCCAGATTTATGATCTTCACATTAGCCACATTCAGCCTACACTATTAGGCTAACTTCAAAAATGCACTGCATTTCTCAAAAATACAAAAAAAAAAGTATTTTCCCAATTCCTCAAAATAAAGTATTTCAAATCCATATTCATTCAATTCATGCATTTACAAATTCCAATTTCAATTCAAAAAAATCAGTTTTTCTCAAATTTTTCTAAGTCATATTCAAAAATCGATTTTCTCAAAACATTGATTTGCCAATGATATTTCAAGTATTTTCCAAGTTCCAAATTCGATTTTCTAAGTTTAATTTTCAATTTCAAAGTTTGAATTCAAAGAAATCAAGTTTTCCAAAGTAATTTCACATTTCTTAAAATCGATTTTCACAAAATCCTTATATTTCTTCAGAAATCGATTTTCACTTTCTCAAATACAATATCCCAATCATGATTCATGATTTTCAAAGTGTTTATTTTCCAAATATTTTCCAATATTCAAAGCAAACATCATGTTTTCAAATATGCATTTTTAGAAATTCATAGCACACGCCTGATTCTTTGTGCATTTAGGAATTAGAATATGGTTTAGACAAGTTGAACAGAGCAAAGCAGTAGATTGATCCTTGGTTCAATTACCCCTGTTAAAGGTGGCAGAAACGGTTGAACCTCATACTGACAGGCGAGTCCCATTCTTCGGAATTATCCCGCATTTTAAAAACGGCGGCGAGTTATTTTCAAAATCTTTTTCAAAGGTCAGTTTGACTCGCAAAAAGTTAAAAATTTTTGCGATGATAACAGGTTTGGCGACCGTGATGGGACTGTCTTTGCCTGATCAATTTAATGCTCTACTTAGTTCAAGTTGTCAAAATCGATCTCCATGGAATGTCAGCTTTTAATTTATGCTATCATGTGAACCTAGGAGCCTAGGCTTGAACCTAGCTGACATGGACTGCATGTAGACTAGGTATGGTTTGGTAGGACCATATTGAGGAGGAAATTTTCATGCTCACATAGACTTAGGTCTAATACAACCCTCCTCAATCTAGGTTTGATTGAAAACAATGTTTGTTTCTTCAAATATTTCAAAATTTCTATCTCTTTAGGACTTAAAGCCTTCTGATTTGATTGTATGTGCTCATATTTTTCAAAAACCACCCTACCTATATTGTCCCGGTCTTCAAGTTGCTGGGCTCTCTTCCAGAACCATAGTTCAAGACAGAGCCTCACAACTGAGCCACTTATTTGGGTGAAACCCCCCCTGCCATGTACCAAGGGCCATAGTCCAGCGTATATCGGCAGGTGCTCAAGGATGTTGGAAAACTTGAACCTAGAACCGGAGAATTGATTTTATGCCACATACATCGGGCCTTGGCTCGAGTATATAGGCATAACTGGATTGGATACAGTTGATCTGAACCTTAGAGTTAGGATTAAGATCCTACAACCATTTCAAAATTTGTGCATCTAGAGTCAGCTTTTAGGGAATGTTGTATGTGCATACTTGTTTGTACAGGATGTGATTAAATGTGTTGTAGTCATGTTCTTTTTATTTTCCATATTTTCCCAATTTTCTAAAAAAATACTAGACGATTTTTCCAATAATCCCCAATCCATGTCCATGTACTGTCCATGTTTTAAACCCTGGACGATTTTCAAAATACTTCATTTTATGAAGTACTTCCTTATATTTCATTAAACCCTGGACAATTTTCATAAAATTCCTCCATTTTCCTCAAAACTCCAGGTGATTTCCCATCTTTCCTGTCTTCTGGATCTCGAATTTCCTGCTTTATCCTGCCTGCATTTTCCTCAAATTTCCTGTATTTTCCCAAGTCTTATTCCAATTTTCCATGATTTCCAGTCCGATGGCATCTAGTCAGCTTGATTCAGTCTTTTCTGAGGGTCGCATCTCCTACGAGGTGCGACAAAGTCTTCCTGAACATCGAGTCCTCAGCACCGGATCCTTCTTTCCCAGGTGGTACTATTTATGGTTCAAGAATTTCTCTCGTATGTTTCCGGACCACTTAGACGATTGTGGGTTAGAACTGGTGTCCGCGGTGGGAAAGTAGACAGTCAACGGCAACTTGATCCATGCACTAGTAGAATGGTGGAATCCGAGCACTTCTACCTTCTGGTTCCCGTGTGGCGAGATGACAGTACTGATAGATGAATTTTCAGAGATTATGGGATTGCCCGATCCAGTCGGTCAGCCTGGAGATCCATTGGAGAAACAGTTTCTGATTAATGTCAAGGGTCTGGACCCTAAGGATGCTTTAGCCCGCATGACAGGACGTAAGACTTGGTCTTTGATCGAAGAAGATGGAAGCGAATATGTGGACCTGCTCGAAATCTACAGACAGTATGGGATATTTGTAGAAGTCAGCTCGTTGTCTAGGACAGCTCGAGAAAGAATTCAGCATGCGATGGTTCTGTTCACGGTGGGATTGGCTTTCTTTCTCCATGGACGGAATTATATGGATATCAGAATAGTTCAGCTTCTAAGGAGGTGGGGAAGTCGACAGACCAGCCGCCTCTCGATAGCCATGGCCGCACTCGCCTTTCTATACCGAGGGTTGACTCGTTTCGCACTCGGAGAATCAATTCTAGTCGAAGGGTGCACCTACGCATTGCAATCTTGGTTCCTCCGGCATGTACCAGCCTGAGCCAGTTCATTCAGATACAATGGTGAAAAGCTTCTTCCAGTTGCGCGATACCGATTCTTGATCGACAACCTTCAGGAGGAAGAAGTCGTATGGGACTACTTTGATCGTCAGGAATCACCTCCCAAATATACTTATGCATATGGCAAGCGATTCAGGCCACTTGGCCCATTCTTCTGCGCATACTATCATCTAGAGCGGTGTGTCAGGCAGCTCTCTCAGAGGCAGAAGCGCGTAGAGATTCGTCCACTAGCAGAGGTTCTGCCAGAATTCGACCTCGCATCATATCAATGGTCCGGAGCATACCATTCTGCCAGACATGGCTGGGATTCCTTTGTCAATCTTACTATTTTTTCTGGTCCTCATGTGTCTTCTGATTATCCGGAGTGGTGGAAAATTGTTTGTCCCCCTCCCCACTGTCAAGTGTATTATTAAAATCATATTTTCGATAAAGTTCCTTTAATCTTCATTTCACTTTGGTTTGACGACCTCGCCTAGGTAACAAGGCATATTCTCAGTTGTTTATTTTGCAAAGAATAGCAGCGCAATTGTCGTAAACTCCAGCGACGACTCAATCCCTAGTAATGAGATATTATTTCAATTGTCTACCAAAATTCTCAACAAATATTCTTCTCCAACCAAATTTCCTTCAAAAGCCTAACCATCAGTTCTACCTTGCAGAGAGCATCAGCAACATCTAAAAGAATACTCGTGATACTCGATGGTTCATACAAGGTCCGGAAATAAAATCCTATCAGTTGAAGGCATTGCATACTCAGTCGCTTCAGAAGAGGAAATGGACTCACCCCGTAGTCAAGGTCAGCAAGCAGAAGATGACGTAGATCCTCAGATGTACGTCATGTTCAAAAAGATGATGAGTAAGATGCTGGCAGAGCAAGCCGAAGCCAGTACTAAGCAGATTCAGATAAAGTAGAAGAAAAATGAGAAGGCCAGGGATTTCATTCATAGATGGAGATCCGCTTGCAATAAGATGCGTGAGCCAATAGCAGAAGGACACGCACTATCTTTGATCCTGAGCAACTTCTCGCAACCCCTGAGGGGACTGATTTCTACATCTCCATCAAAGAGCTTCATAGAACTGACAGAACGAGCTGAATGGATTGAGTTGAGTATGGAAAATGGATCTTATGAAGGTTTCATGTTCACTAAAAGCAGCAGTCAGCAGGAATCTAACAAGAAAACCCATTTTACCTACTCTACCAGCAACAACAAGAACCATTATAAGGGAAATGTGAAAGATCACAGCTCTGGCCCAGGGGAACCAAACCTCAGCAAAAATGAGCAAAAAGATGAGTCGATTCCCCAGTATGATAAGCAACCTCAGCGATCTTTTGAGCAAGGGTCGAGACCTCAAGAAAAGTCGAAGCACGACAACTGGAGTTTTAAACGTGACTTTACTCCCCTAGATCAACCGCGTGAAGAAATCCTTGAATATATGTTGGCCAAGGAGATGATTAAGCTCCCAAGAGTCGATGATCCTCCTATCATTAGGGGAAGATTTAAAGATCAATTCTGCAAGTTTCATCGGTCCATGTGGCATGATACCGAGTACTGCTTCGTTCTCAGGAATATTATTCAAGACTATATCGATAAAAATATCCTTGTGGAAGGCAAAGAAGAAGATAAAGCAGCCAGCTCATCAGCACCCTAAGAGCGACAAGGCCATCACTCTTTTATTCTTTCATTTTGCTTTCGTTATTTTGTATGGATGGCATGGTCTCATCTCTTTCATCAATAAAATTATCAATCTTCCTCATAGTTTGGCATCATCTTTTGTATTTCTCCTTCTTTACAAAATGTCTTTTTACGAGTAACCTCTTTCAGAGTGTCTCCCGAATTCATCAAGAAGCACATCGTCAATCTTTCCACTGTTATCTTCAGAGAACATTCCTCAAATATCAATTATTTATCCTTTCATCCAATATCTTACTCCCCCATTACACTGGGGCATTATTTTAAAAATTGTCTTCAAAACATCCTGTATGCAGGCAGGATCAAACAAATCTCTCATTTTGCACACATGTGCACCCATTTACATTCATTTTCATTTGCATGCATTCATTCACATTCATCTGCATTCATCTGCATCAATTTGCATTGAACTCCCCATTCAGGATAAGGGATAAATCCTGAGGCCCCGATAGTTGTCCAAGTTATCGTAAGGGTGAAGACTGAAAATCTTCCATCAAAATCAATTAGTAATTCTTCAGAATCCAGTGTTCGTGCTGATAATTTTTCAAAAATCCAGTGTTCGTGCTTATAATTTTTCAAAAATCCAGTGTTCGTGCTGGTAAACTTTCAAAACCCAGTGCTCGTACTGGTAACCATTTAAAACCCAGTGCTCGTACTGGTAACCATTTAAAACCCAGTGCTCGTACTGGTAACCATTTAAAATCCAGTGCTCGTACTGGTAATCTTTCAAAATCCAGTGCTCGTACTGGTAATTTTCCAAAATCCAGCGCTCGTACTGGTAATCTTCCGAAACCCGGTATTCGTACTGGTAATTTTTTAAAACATAATGCTTGTATTGGCACATTTTCAAAATCCGGTGTTTACACTGGTATACTTTAAAATTCAGTGTCCACTGATTTAGTTTTCCTTCGGAATTCGAGTTTCGACTCGAATTTCTTTTCCTTCTAACCGGTTTAGTTTTCCTTTGGGATTCGAGTTCCGACTCGAATTTCTTTTCCTTTTGGTTAACCCAGTTTTCCTTTAGGAATTCGAGTTCCGACTCGAATTTCTTTTCCTTCCAACCGGTTTAGTTTTCCTTTTGGATTCGAGTTTCGACTCGAATTTCTTTTCCTTTTGGTAAACCCAGTTTTCCTTTAGGAATTCGAGTTCCGACTCAAATTTCTTTTCCTTCCAACCGGTTTAGTTTTCCTTTGGGATTCGAGTTCCGACTCGAATTTCTTTTCCTTTTGGTTAACCCAGTTTTCCTTCAGAAATTCGAGTTCCGACTCGGATTTCTTTTCCTTCCAACCGGTTTAGTTTTCCTTTGGGATTCGAGTTCCGACTCGAATTTCCTTTCCTTCTATTTGATCTAATTTTTCCTTTAGGAATTCGAGTTCCGACTCGAATTTCTTTTCCTTCTAATCGGTTTAGTTTTCCTTTAGGATTCGAGTTCCGACTCGAATTTCCTTTCCTTCTATTTGATCTAATTTTCCTTCAGGAATTCGAGTTCCGACTCGAATTTCTTTTCCTTCTAACCGGTTTAGTTTTCCTTTGGGATTCGAGTTCCGACTCAAATTTCCTTTCCTTCTATTTGATCTCATTTTCCTTCAGGAATTCGAGTTCCGACTCGAATTTCTTTTCCTTCTAACCGGTTTAGTTTTCCTTTGAGATTCGAGTTCCGACTCGAATTTCCTTCCCTTCTAGATAATCTAGTTTTCCTTTGGGATTCGAGTTCCGACTCGAATTTCCTTTCCTTCCAATTAATCTACCTTTCCTTCAGGATTCAAGTTCTGACTCAGATTTCTTTTCCTTCCATAATGGACTTGGTTTTCTTTCGAAGATTCGGGTTCCGACTCGAATTTTCTTTTCTTTCAGAGTTGGTCTAGAAAATCCAAGTTCCGACTTGAATTTTCTTTCAAATCCAATTCGCTTAGCTTTCCTCTACAAGTTTGAACTTCTACTCAAACTACCCTGCAAGTTGGTCTAGAAGATCCGAGTTCCGACCCGAATTTTCTTTCAAAATCCAATTCATCTAGTTTTCCTTGAAGAGTTGAATTTTGATTCGAATCTTCCCTCAAAAACCCGGTTTAGTACCTGGTCCATTCAAAGCTCACGAGTTGGAATCATTCCTTCTTAAGCTATGATCCTTAGGTTGAATTCCTATGAAATTGATAGTTCGTAGGTCGAACCCCTGCAAAACCAATGTGATCCTTATGTTAAATCCCCATGGAATTGATAGTTCGTAGGTCGAACCCCTGCGGAGTCAATGTGATTTGTAGGTTGAACGCCTGTCAAACCAATACGGCTCGTAGGTTGAACCCCTTTGTGAACCAAAAGTCCTTCTCAACCCAGTGGTTCTTAGGTTGAAACCCTTTCGAACCAATCTCGTTCTCAAAATTTTGATCTGTAGGTTGAAGTCCTACTAATCCCTGGTTCTTAGGTTGAACCCCTTCGGAACTAATCCCATTGCCAAAAATTTGATCTGTAGGTTGAAGTCCTCCTGATCCAATATTCTTTACAGTCCTTAGGTCGAACCCCTTTTGGATTGGTATTTTTCAGATATGTGATTTGTAGGTTGAAGTCCTCCTGATCCACGTTCTTAGGCTGAATCACTATTGAACCCATGTTGTTCCCAGTGAACCAATGCCGTTATCAATTGAACCAATGTCGTTCGTAGGCTGAATCCCTATTGAACCCATGTCATTCCCAGTGAACCAATGTCGTTCTCAATTGAACCAATGTCGTTCGTAGGCTGAATCCCTATTGAACCCATGTCGTTCCCAGTGAACCAATGTCGTTCTCAATTGAACCAATGTCGTTCTTAGGCTGAATCCCTATTGAACCCATGTCGTTCCCAGTGAGCCAATGTCGTTCTCAATTGAACCAATGTCGTTCTTAGGATGAATCCCTACAGAACCCATGTCGCTCCCAGTAAACCAATTCACAATTTCGATCTCCAGGTCATCCAATATCCTATTTCCAATTTCTAAGTCTCTCCTTCAGGGAAGAGAGGAGTAATTCCTAATTCCAAATTCTAAATCGTCTCCTTTGGGGAAAGGAGAAGAGAATTTCTGTCATGGATGTGTTGCGTTGTGCTTCGAATGCTCGCTTTCACAAAGGACTTCAAGAAAAAAAATTTGCCAATTTGTCATTAAATATTTGTTGATTTCAAAAATCTTTATTGCATAAAATTATTACCTCAGAATACCCTCAGTATTACTTCCGAAAGAACAAGGCTTTCACGAAAAAGGATTCAAAATTCAAAATCTTTCTATTGGCCAACCAAAAGGATGAAGAATAAATCCTCGATATGGTCAGCAAAGAGAATTCAATGTTGTTGCAAAGCCATGAGTGATTGATATGGATCGCAGTCAATGACACATTTTTAAAGATCATTCTTGAAAAATAAAGCAGTCGAAATATCCTGGGCGATACAGAAAAATCCACTCAATCTCCATATCTCCTCAAACACCTAAGTTGCAATTAAATATCTGCAAAAGGGATTTCTCAATTGTCGTCAAGATAAAGGCGAATTAAGCGAGTCGACCTCCGAGGCCAAAGAAGATTTGGATCATCTCCAAGATGACGGAGTTTGTGACGGATCCTTCCAGGGAAAGTTCAGATCACCGTCGAGATGAAGGCGAGTGTGATGAGCCTACCGACAAACCCTAAAAGATATTTAATTCCAGCTATCATCAATAGATTTCCTACCAAAGAGCCAATAATCATCATGATAATCCCTGAGAGAAAAGAAGGATCAGAACATCTCTGAGATGAAGGAGTTTGTGATGTACCCTTCCAAAAAAAAAAGAGAGAAAAGTCAGGACATCTCCAAAATGAAGGATGATGTAATTCCAAAAAAAAAAAAATCCAAGAGAGCTCCAATTCTATCAAAAAAAAAAAGTACAGGCAGAAAGATCATCATGAGAAAAGAATCCCAGGATATCAGACTGCCAAATCTATCAAGAATCTTCTTTAATTTTGTGAAATTCTTTTATCAATATTCTTTCACCAATAGCTCTCGCAATATCAAGAATACTTTCTTTCTCGTCCATATCAAGGAAATTGATAGCTTCCTTGAAAGAAAGCCAATCGCAAGCAATTTGAATTCGAATCTTGATTCTACGGAGTTAAGCCCAGTCGGAGGTAATACTTCAGGTAGAAAAGAGGGAACACTTTCAAAACAATGTGCATCATTTTAAATTATTTTGAATCAACAATGATTTTCAACATTTTGACAATATTTTCTAGCTATCCTGGCGTGAAGTGAGAGCTTGAGGTTCATCTTTGGCGCATCCTGACATCAGTTGTTATCCCTTTTAAGGACTTGATAATGGGAGTTTTCAAGAATTCCATCCCTTCTTTGGTATAATCTGAGCGCACGGGCTCTCAGATTCGCACACTTCCCTGTGTCCCCACTGTCCCACCATTGACAGTCCAATTTCGGCTTGAGGTTAAGCCACCAATTTCAGCAAAAGGCAATTTCAAAAGCTATTTAGTCTCAGCAATGAGGCGTCCAAAATCAAACCCTTTTCAAGCTTTAGGGACCCCAATTTCCTTCCTTTTTCAAAACCCCTATCGGATTCATTGTGCGGAAATCCGAAGGTTCCATCACGGTCTCTTCTTTCAAGGATTCTGTCCATTTTCTGCCCAATCAGGTTAAGGGTATAAACCTAAGCCTCCTTTGATGAGGTATTTCATTTTCTTCCCAATCAGGTTAAGGGTATAAACTTGGGCCTCCTTTGATGAGGTATTCCATTTTCTGCCCAATCAGGTTAAGGGTATAAACTTGAGCCTCATTTGATGAGGTATTCCATTTTCTGCCCAATCAGGTTAAGGGTATAAACCTGAGCCTCATTTGATGAGATATTCCATTTTCTGCCCAATCAGGTTAAGGGTATAAACCTGGGCCTCCTTTGATGAGGTATTCCATTTTCTGCCCAATCAGGTTAAGGGTATAAACCTGGGCCTCCTTTGATGAGGTATTCCATTTTCAACCCAATCAGGTTAAGGGTATAAACCTGAGCCTCCTTTGATGAGGTATTCCATTTTCCACCCAATCAGGACAAGGGTACAAACCTGAGCCTCCTTTGATGAGGTATTCCATTTTCAACCCGGTCAGGTTAAGGGTTAAGCCTGAGCTTTGTTCCATACAAGGTATTTCCCGTCCCATCCAGGTTAAAGGCAAAACCTGAATCTCACTTCTTTTGAAATAAAATTCTCCATTTTATAACTACCATCATCATTTGAATTAATTCTTTCATACCCAGTGAGATTTATCTAACTGGGGCATTTTTATGGTTCAAATTTGGTATGTTTTCTTTGTCACTAGGCTCGGCTTTCAACCGGCTTAGCAGCAAAGAGGGGCATCTGTAAACACCCCAAATTTTCACCCTCATCCAGTACTTACATTTCATGTGTCATTGCATATCATTGCATGCATTCGGCATACCATTTCATTGCATTGCATGTCATCCTATCTCATTTTCGAGATCCAGCACTCTTGTTTTTAAAAAATTAAATCCAGATTCGGTTTTTTTAAACTTTTCTTTCAAAAACAATTTTAAAACCTGGGTTTTTATTCAACATTCTGTCATTTTCCAACCCCGGGACCTTATATTTTGAAATACTTTCTTAGAAAACGATCTGGATTCATTTCAAACTCAATTTCAATTGATTTTAATTCTTAGATGAGGCCCATTTAGGTGGTGTCGCTTCTGGATTCCTTCACTTATCAAAAATCTCAAAAATCTTAGAGTCCTAGTTGGATCAGGACTCTTTTTCCAGAGTCTTAGTCAGATCAAAACTCTACTTTTCACTACCGTTTTACCTGTCTTTGAAGAAAACCTTTCAAAATCTGCTGTTTTGGCCAAAATTTCAGAGTCCTAGTTGGATCAGGACTCTTCTTCAAGAGTCCAGTCGGATCAGGACTCTTCTTCAGAGTTTCAATTGGATTGGGACTCTAATCTTTTACAACTATTTTATCCATTTTCAATCAAATCTTTTAAAATCTTTCAAAATGAGTCAGAAACTCAGAGTTTTAGTCAAAACAGGACTCTATTCAGAGAGTCCTAGTTGGATCAGGACTCTGATCCTGATTTGAATTTTGAGAGAATCTTTCAGAAATCTTTCAATATACCAAAACTATTACACTTTTATCAAAGAATTTCAAAATTCTGAGATTTTATCTCAGAGTCCTGATCAAATCAGGACTCTACCCCAGAGTCCTGATCGAAGTATGACTCTATCCAAAATTGATGTTCTCGCTTCATTTTCACTGGTTTTCAAAAGCTTTGCCCAAGTTTCATCATTTGCTCATCAGAAAATCAAAATTCTTAGAGTTCTGATCGAATCAGGACTCTGAACCAAAACTTCAATTTTATCCTGTTTTCACTTGTTTTTCAAAATTCTCTCATTTGTTTTCTCAGAAAATCCAAAAATCTGAGAGTCATAGTTCAATCAGGACTCTATCCTTAGAGTCTCAATTGAATCAGAACTCTGTTTTATTCCAATATTCGTTATTGTTTTCACTGTTTTGACAAGTTCTTTCGTCTGTTCTTCAGAAAATACCAAAAAAATCTAGAGTTTCAGTCCGATCAGGACTCTGTCCCGGAGTCCTAGTACAGTCAGGAGTATGTTTTGAAGTCTGTTTTTATTCCATTTTTTCATTTATTTCCATTTATTTTCAAAATTTAGGTCATTTTGTAGAGTCCAGTTAATCCAGGACTCTAATTTAGAGTTCTGATCGAGTTAGGAGTCTAACTCTGACTATATTTTCTGACTTGTTTCACCATTTTTGATGAAATCTTTTCAAAAATTTCTTTATTTGGCTTTTAAAAACCAAAATCACAGAGTCCTAAAAATTCAGAACTCTAGCCCAGAGTCCAGTTTGCTTGAGACTCTATTTTCAAAAATCTTTGAATTTCAACTATTGATTTTAACCCCTTTTCAAAGCCATTTTCAGTATTTATTTCAAAATTTCAAAACTCTGATGTGGGGTCCACTCAGTTGGCGCCATATCCAGAGGAGTTCTGACCCAGTTGGAACTCTGTGCCATTTCAAAACTTTTAATTTCAAGTCTACTTTTGAATCTCTTTTGAAAACTCCTTCAATTTCAAGTTTTAAAATCGCTTTTTGAAAAAAAACTCAAGTAGGGCCCACTCGGGGTGGCGCCATATTCGAGTAAGTCAGGGCTAGACTAGGGTTAGTCATTGTCCTAGTTAGGTTAGGGGTTTATAGGAGTCAAAATCAATTTTAAAAATCCATTTTATTTAACTTTTAAACCATTGGTTTTTAAAGGTTTTAAATTCAGGTTTTAAAAACCAAATGTGGGTCCATACTAGGTGGTGTCACATTTGGACTTTTTAGGGTTTAATTAGGTATTAATTAGAGTTTAATTAGAGTTCATTTAGGGTTAGGAAACCACAAAAAACCGTTGCCCTTAGTGGATTTATTAGAAAGAGTCTTGAAAAAATGAAAAACTCTTAATTAACCCTAATTAAGTGACTTTTTGAAAATCTATAAATAGGGGACCTAAAGGGGGTCAAAAGGGAGCTCTTTTTCTCTCAAATTTTCATGGCCTTTCTCTCCTCTATAGCACCTCCACCTTTCTCCATTGCAGCTGCAGCCCCAAGGTGAGTTATTTAATATTATTTTAATATTATTTTATTAGTTTTTTATGATTTTTCAATAGATTTCACCATGGAAACTCTTGTGTTCATGGATTTAACCATGGATTTCATCCAAGAACCCCAAAATCGACCAAAGAAGATGATCTAACTCAGTTTGAGGGTGATTTCAAGGATTCTAATCTATTAGAATCGATGAGAGGTATGTTTTTCATGTTCTTAACCGACGAAACGTGAGATTTACCCGTTAAATGGGTTAAATCCATGATTTCAAAGGTGAAAGCAAATTCCAGCCATTGATTCCCTGATTTTTTATTTATTTAATGGTTTATTCATATTTCTTTTACGTTGTATAGCATAGAAATAATTTTTATTTTACTGTTTTAGTGTTTTTTTTATTATTTTTCATTAGTTAATGCATGTTTTCTCAAGTTTATTAGATTTCTGTGTGTTTTTAGTTTAGAACAGAAAAGAGCATGCTGTTTCGGATTGAAATATGTGTTGTTAATTTCTAATTTTTTTATATGTGATGCATGCATATGTGATTAAACTACTGTAAAAAAATCAGAGATTTCGGACTTCGGGAACCCTGTCAGAAAAATCAGACATCAAGTCGGGTTTTTAAAACTTTAAAATCGTTGTTAAAATCAAGAGGGTAACTTTCTGTTATGATATTTTTCTCATCCTATATCCGATTTTAGATCTGTAAATTTCCATGGATTCAAATTGATGAGATCTGTCTACTGTGAAATTTTCAGAATTTTTTATTACTGTTTAGTATTTTTCCTCTGTCAGAGACTCTGATTTTCAATTTAAAACTCGTTAGGGTTTTCCAAAACCCTAATCAGACTTGTGTTGTTTATAAATCCCAAACTACAGATCCAATTTATGATTTGTAATAAGTGAGTATTGTTATTTTTCTGTAAAATATTCACTGTTAAAATCTCAGATATTTTGAATGAGTGCTGTTATTTATCCCGAAATTGTCAAATTGAAAGTATTAGTCAGGACCAAAGTTAAAATCAATATATTCAAGTCCGGATTGTCGAATGGGTATCTACCTGGTTTTAAAGGCTTTTTCAGATCTGTAAAATAGAAAAATTTTGTTTTCCTGTCTGTTTGTTCTCTGTAAAATTTCATAGATTTCCATGGAGGTTTGACCCCTAGTTCGGGTCTTGGACTGAGACTGGTTGGTGAACTAGGTTAAAAATAGCATATTTTTACGGTTTGATGCTATTTTCGGATTAATTTAATACCAAAAATATATTTTTATAATTCTAATTTGATATTAGGGTTATAACAAGTGCAGGTACCAATTTTGGGGATTTTTAGAATCTGTTTGATGCTTGAATGGCTTGAATGGCTTGAATTGCAAAACAGGGCACCCGAAGAATTCCAAAACACTGCAAAAATCACAAAATTTGTGATATTCTTGGATTTTCGTGTATAAGCATATATTTTTAGGGTTTAATCATATTCATAATCATATTAGGATACTTTAGGTTAAATTTGATGTTCATTTGATTTCATTTAGTGCATAAAACCTAAGTTTTACCAAAATATTTTCTAAAAACCCTGATTTCAAGGCCATAGTCTTGCTATCGGGGACAATTTGGTCATTTGACCTCAATTTCGAAATCCCTAACCCTAATTTTCATATTTTTAATCATGTCATAGCATAGTTAGTTTGATTTATTTTCATTTGAACTTCAAAACTTGCATTCTATCAAATATATGTCTGAAAACCCTAATTTCAAGGCCATAGTCTTGCTATAAGAGGTATTTTGGTCATTTTGACCCCAATTTCAAAATTTCATATTTTATCTTTTATATTTCTTCATATTTTATCAATTTTTATTTAAGGGAATCATTGAAAAGGCTTATATCTAGCAAAATCCAGTAATTTCTAGATATTACTGGATAAACCTAGAAAAGCCAACATATCATTACTAACCAAGTTTTCTAATTTTGCAGGAACATTGAAGACTTTATTTTCCTTTATTTCATGTATTTAAATTTCAATAGTGATGTAAATTAAATTAAATTTGGAATAAGAATTTAAATTCTTGCATAGAATAGGATGCATTGCATATAGTTTAATTCTGCCAATATTAAATGTCTGATGATCGTATCATTCATGCACATTTTATTAATTCACTATGGTCTACACGAATGGCACATACACTAGCTTTTATGAAGTTTATAAACTTGGTGGAATTCGTATTTATGGCCATAGTCAGAATATAAATGATACCCAGATTTATGATCTTCACATTAGCCACATTCAACCTACACTATTAGGCTAACTTCAAAATTGCACTGCATTTCTCAAAAATACAAAAAAAAAAGGATTTTCCCAATTCCTCAAAATAAAGTATTTCAAATCCATATTCATTCAATTCATGCATTTACAAATTCCAATTTCAATTAAAAAAAATCAGTTTTTCTCAAATTTTTCTAAGTCATATTCAAAAATCGATTTTCTCAAAACATTGATTTGCCAATGATATTTCAAGTATTTTCCAAGTTCCAAATTCGATTTTCTAAGTTTAATTTTCAATTTCAAAGTTTGAATTCAAAGAAATCAAGTTTTCCAAAGTAATTTCACATTTCTTAAAATCGATTTTCACAAAATCCTTATATTTCTTCAGAAATCGATTTTCACTTTCTCAAATACAATATCCCAATCATGATTCATGATTTTCAAAGAGTTTATTTTCCAAATATTTTCCAATATTCAAAGCAAACATCATGTTTTCAAATATGCATTTTTAGAAATTCATAGCACACGCCTGATTCTTTGTGCATTTAGGAATTAGAATATGGTTTAGACAAGTTGAACAGAGCAAAGCAGTAGATTGATCCTTGGTTCAATTACCCCTGTTAAAGGTGGCAGAAACGGTTGAACCTCATACTGACAGGCGAGTCCCATTCTTCGGAATTATCCCGCATTTTAAAAACGGCGGCGAGTTATTTTCAAAATCTTTTTCAAAGGTCAGTTTGACTCGCAAAAAGTTAAAAATTTTTGCGATGATAACACAAACAAAATAGAAAAATGCTGAAAGCTTACAACGAAGAAAACAAAATTGCCATGAAAGAGAAGAAAATAGCAAAAAAAAAAATTTATATGTATCTATATGTCAGAATAGAATTATTCCGTTAGTATTGCACACGAGAGGTTGACGTCGCTATAAGCGACCCAACACGCGCGATGGTGCATCCATGGAGTAAAACCAGAAGAGATCTGAGATATAAAGACCAATGAGAGGCGATTAAGGGATTCTTACCTGAGTTTTTGTAGGAATCCCGAAGGCAGGAGGAGAGAAGGATCTTCTTCTTTTGCTTCTTTTGCCGGGAGCCGAAAATCCCTTGATTGCTCGAAGGAGAGGATCCGAAGAAGGGAAAAGAGGAAGCTGGTGCTGTTGTCAGCTTCTCTTATTTGCGGGATTTTCAGGGCTTGAAAGAGGAAATCGAAAGGAAGAAGGAGGAAGAAAAATCGAGAAGAAGAAATGGGGAGGTGAAGCAGCGGTGGATCGTGAAGGAGAAGAAGGTGGAGAGGCAGAAGATGGATAGATTTAGGGCTCTCTGTGTGTCTCATTTTAAAGGGGGAAGAAGGAGGATGCGGTTGGGGGTTTGTTGTAGATGGACGTAGATCGGGAGATGGGAGGTTCGGTTGGTGATGGGCGGCTTGGGTGAGGCCTCTGGAGGGTTCGGTGGAAGCCATGGAGGAGTGCGGCTGAAAAGTGGAAGAAAGGGGAGAAGGCGAGAGTTAGGGTTTTCAAAACCCTAACTCGTCTTTTAAACATTGAAACTAAGGTTTTCCATAAAAGGGCCTCTTTAAAAAGTTTTTTTCTAAAAACGGGTTTCCAAAAAATCATTTTTGAAATTTCCTTCATTTATTTTTGATTTTTTTTTGTTCTTTTCTTGAATTTTTATTTTTTTGTATTTTTAGAATGAAAAACTGAGAAAACAAAGACTAAACCCTAATTTTTTTTTTTGTATTTTTCTAAAAAGGATATTTATAAAAGTATTTTCCTGAGAATTTCAGACCATTTCGGGAAAATTTCTTCAAAAAAGGGGTTTGGACCTAGATTTTAAGAAAAATGTTCGAGTTTTGACACTTGAATCGAGAAATACAATGTGATGGATCCAAACGAATATTGAATGGACTGTCCGAGCTATTTAAAGGCTATTTTTGGTATTTTCTATAATTTAATTTAAAATTTGAATAAGGAGACTCAGATTTGGATCTGGACAATGGATCCAGATCCAAAATCAATTTAAACATATGAAATGAATTTAATTTCAATAAAACTAGAGCAATGAACTAGATTTGAATTGACCCATTTGCTCAGAAAATGAATTTAGGAGCAGAAAGGGAATATTTAAAAGATTTTGAAAATTTTGGGGTGTTCACAATAACATAATGAATGTTTACATGATTCTGATGATGAAGTACTAACAAAAATATTCAAAATAACTGTACCTCAAATAAGCTGGCTGAAGAGTAAAAAAAAAAACCCAGAAAACACAGAGACAACGCCAGGTGGTGCAATTCTCCTTGTTGTAAGGGAAACGGCAGGTCCATCATCTGTATCATGCCATTCACCATTACCTTATTTCATCTTGCTCATAACTAGAAACCTAAATATCGTGTCGCCTGAGCCTCGAGGCAACTCAACTGTCTCGCAAGAGGTCTGATGGTTTTCTGTTGTATGATACAAAAATACGCTAAATCTTGAGATTCTAACTCTATTAGTATCCCATTGGTTAAGGGAAAATTGTTCATCAATCTGTTTCAACCTGAACTGAAGATCGGATGTTATGGTACCTCCTCTCTGAAATTGGCTCCAGAAAACCAGTCGCAGTTTGGTTAAGTGGTGGTTGCATGGGGGGATGCCTAAACATCATGGTACTACATTGGAGCAATGACTCATGGCCATAATTGATATTGTTCAGGATGGATGTGTAGGTAACAAAGCACAGATGGATATTAACAATGACTGGGAACTAACAAAGAAATATGGAAAACCAAGATACAGAGAAGATGAAAAATCCTTATAACATGGAAGGTAATAAACATAGAAATGGACAATAAAGGATTGCAGAATTGGAATATGATGCTGATAGAATAAATGAAATTTGAATAAACACAACACGTTGCTATGAAATAAGATATCACTTGTGAATATTATACACAGAACAGGAAGGAAAAAAAAAACTGTTAAAATGAGTGAACAGATGTAAATCACCATTGGCTGAAATGCAATCTTAGAAGATATGAATTGCTAAAAATGGTTAGTAATCCCATACCTCAACTTACATGAATATATAAAAGCATAACCGAATGCGATGCTAGTAAAAAGGAAAATTGACACTATAAACTACAAAAGGGGATTGAGTCTGAAAGTGATGGGGAATTTACTATAACAGATAATCTCATGGAAACATAAGCAGATATACGAAATAACAATGGGATTCTACTCACCTTACAGATGCCAACATGCTTTTATTGCACTATATGTTAAAAGGAAGATCCGGTCAGCTGTACATATTTTAATTGACATCACTAATTTCATCTGGCAAAGTATGTATATACCAAACATTATATCCATCGATACATCCTTATCAAGGTGCCTCAGCATTGTATTATCGAAAGGCATACAATTGATCAAAAGAGAAGATGGGGAATTATTAATACCAAATGAAGTACTGGGGATAAAGCAGGTGTTTATCCCATGGTGAGGCATGAACTCGGATTGTAATAACCTTCAGGAAGAGCAAACTTACGTTATGCCTAAGTGTAAAACAACACTATGGTAGGAGCTTGAGAAGCACAAGAGCGTAAGTTTGTGTTATGATGAAACATAAACCTACGCTGCAATGATTTAGATGCTATGGTAACCCATCTCAGGTAAAAAAAAAATTAATGGAAAACTGAAATAAAAGGGGAAACATAATCATATAAATAATTTGAACAAAAAGCACAATCAGGATAGGACGTCTTTCTCAACACACAAAAAAAAGTATGAATCTAACAGCATCGGAATGGACATTGCATTAACTGGTGGAAATTACCATTTCAGATTCCATTTATTAGCCTACCGTGAATTGATCCTCATAAGGGCTCAGTTTATACCAGGGATCAATGTCCAACTCTTGAGGTTTTTGTCTGATGTGATGTAGAGAAACAAAGGAACGCTGATGCTGAATCGGGAAAATGGACGAAACTGATTAAAATGGAGTGACGATGATAATCATGAAAACGAATAATCTAAAAAAAAAAAAAGGAGGACGTCACACGAACAGGAAGCCCAGATTCAAAGGAGAATTCGGTACATAAACAAAAAGCCATGAATCGACAGAAAAATGAAAATCAAATGGATTACATAAAGATATTGAATCTCATAACATAAAAAAATAAATAAATAATAATAAATAAACAAATTATGAAACAAAGAGGTGTTGAAATCTGAGGATTCCTACTGATATTGCACATTTGGAAGATCGAGGTTGCTATAAGCAATACGATGCTACCAAGAGTGTTCTAATGGGATTATGAAAAAAAAAAATTAACAGATCAGAAGTAACAGAAAACAATAAACAGGAAATAAAGAAGAAGAAAGAAAAGAAAAAAAAATAAAGGGGAAAACAATGAAAGATAAACCTTACTTGCTAAATGAAGTGGAATGAAAGGAAATAATCAGAGAAGAGAGCCAATACTTACCGTGAATTGATCCAGATTGAGAGGTGAATGGGGAAAGAGAAAGGGTGTTGAATTCAGATCTGCCGATTTCGGCTTTAAGAAGGCTTCTGCATGACTTGGTAAGAGCACACCACGGTTTCTTTGCCGGATTGCTGGAGCTTCGGGGTCGACCTTCTTCAGTCAGAAAAAAAGAGAAATAGGAAGAAGAAGAGGGGAAGAAGAAGCAATCAATGGAGAAGGAGAAAGGTGCTGGGGTGAGAACGGATCCTGAAGAAGAGGATGGAGAGATTCTTTTAAAGAGAAGGAGGAGGATTCGGGAAGGAATTGGTTGAAGATGGAAGGTTGAGGGATGAAGAAGCCGTTTGAAGATGGAGGGTAGGCAAGCGAGAGGGAGGATGCGCGGGAGATGGCCGTTTGCCATTTTCCCAAATTTACAAAGAGGGGGCTCCTTTTCTAAAAGTTTTTTGTAAAATGGTTCAAGGTGAGTTTTTTTGGCAAAATCCTCAAAAACCATTTATTTTTCTCGTAGTTTTTTCCCTAATTTTTTTGGTTTTTTGCATGATTTTTCCATTTTTTGTATTTTTGGAACAAAAATCTAAGTTTTTACACGAAAACAAAGATTAAACACTATTTTTTTTGTATTTTTCTGAGAAATATTTACAAATGTATTTTTCTGAGAATTTCATACCATTTCGGGAAATTTCTTCAGAAGGCTGGGTTTGGACCCGAGTTTTTAGAAAATGTTCTAGTTTTTGAAGCTCGAATCGAGAAATACACGTGATGGATCCAAACGGATGTCGGATGGATTGTCCGAGCTAATTTTAAAAACTATTTTTGGTATTTTCTATAATTTTAATTTAAGATTTGGACAATGAGACTCAGATTTGGATCAGGATGATGGGTCCGGATCCGAAACCAAGTCAGATATATAAAATGAAATTAATTTCAGTAAAACTTGAGAAAGGTATTGGAATTTAGATTTAAAAGAGACTCAATTGCTCAGAAAACGATATCAGGGGCAAAAAGGGGAATATTTAAAAGATTTTGAAAATTTGGGGTGTTCACAGATGCCCCTCTTTGCTACTAAGCCGGTTGAAAGCCAAGCTTAGTGGCAAAGATAACACTCCAAATTTTGAAAGAAATGCCCCAGTCAGCATATCTGAATTGGGTGTGGAAGAATTATGGCTTTTCAGGCTTAAAACCTTGTCCTGAATGGCTTGGGGAGACGAAATCCTCGAAAATGACATGACTGAATAGATAGAAATGAGGAAATCGTGATGGGACTTTGGGTAAAGATCCCTGAATGATGAAAGATAAGAATTTGGGCCAAGTCTCATGGGTGAGACAAGATCAATTCTTAGAATGACTCAGGTTTAGCCCTTAACCTGGATGGGTCAAAGATATCTCAAGATAACCTGAATGGGGGAAGGAATATGCGAGGACCTTGATGGGACATTTTTGCGAAAATGCCTTGTGAGATGAAGCTTAAGTAGGATCTTGTCCTGGATGGATATACGAAGCATGGATTCCTTGATGGGAGAAACCATGATGGGACTGGAGGAAAACACCTCGTCGAAACGAGACTCAGGTTTAACCCAAACCTGAAAAAGGAAAATACCTCGAGGGGCGAGGTTCAGGCTTAACCTGAAAGGGACGACCATACGGAATCCTTGAGTGAAGAGACCATAATGGGACCTTCGAAGTTTGGACGAACAAATCCGAAAAGGGTTTGCGAAAGGAGGAAGATGAGATTCCCTAAAGCTTTGAAAAAGGGAATAGCTTTTGAATTTAATGACCTCTTGCAAAAAAGTACAGGTTTGACCCTTAACCTGAGTGGGTACAACCATACGGATTTCTCAAAACCGTGATGGGACAGGAGAGATACTTCAACTGAATGAGGCAACTCTTCTGGGAAAGTAAGGAGATGTGAGACAAAATGCACGATGAATAAGGTAACAGGAGGCGAATCTTTCAATGGGGTGAAAGATGAATAAGGCGAACCTTTTATCAAGGAGACAAATCTCTTGACAAGGCAAAAAGATGGAAGAGGGCAAATTCTTTGAACAGGAGAAGGTAAAAAGCAAACTATGAAGATGGCGACGAAGATGGCAATAGTAAGGAGAAGGCGAAATGTGAAATATGAAGAAGGCAATCATTTTAACAAGGAGAAGGCAAAATGTGAAATATGAAGAAGGCAATCCTTTTGGTAAGGAGAAGGCGAAATATAAAATATGAAGAAGGCAATCCTTTTGGTAAGGAGTAGGCAAAATGTAAGATATGAAGAAGGCAATCATTTTAACAAAGAGAAGGTAAGTCTCTCGACAAAGCAAAAGACGAGGAAGGCGATCATTTAATCAATGAGAAAGGCAAATCTTTTGTCAACGCAAAAGACGGAGAATGCAATTTTTTAATCAAGGAGAAGGCGAGTCTTTCGACAAAGCGAAAGACAAGGAAGGCAATCTTTTTATCAAGGAGAAAGCGAATCTTTCGATCAAAGCGAAAAATGAGGAAGGCAATCCTTTTATCAAGGAGAAGGCGAGTCTCTCGACAAAGCAAAAGACAGATAAGGTGATCCTTTTATCAAGGAGAAGGTGAATCTTTCGATCAAAGCGAAAGACGGAGAAGGCAATCCTTTTATCAAGGAGAAGGCGAATCTTTCGATCAACTTGAAAGATGAGGAAGGCAATCCATTTATCAAAGAGAAGGCAAATCTTTCGATCAAAGCGAAAGATGAGGAAGGCAATCCTTTTATCAAGGAGAAGGCGAGTCTCTCGACAAAGCGAAAGACGGATAAGGCGATCATTTTATCAAGGAGAAGGCGAATCTTTCGATCAAAGCGAAAGACAGAGAAGGCAATCCTTTTATCAAGGAGAAGGCGAGTCTCTCGACAAAGCGAAAGATGGATAAGGCGATCCTTTTATCAAGGAGAAGGCGAATCTTTCGATCAAAGCGAAAGACGGAGAAGGCAATCCTTTTATCAAGGAGAAGGCGAGTCTCTCGACAAAGCGAAAGACGGATGATCATGCATATAATTCAGGGTTAATTAACATTAAAATATGCATGATTTTATAAAATAATGTTTCAAAAACCCAATTTTATGTTAGTTTTCGAGTAAATGAGCTAAAATGATTGAAAATTAGAAAATGCTTGAAAAAGTAGCTTTATTTTGCATTTTAGTACATATTTTAATGTTTGTATTTACGTAGTAGTTTTAATTGTTAATAAAAAATTAAAAAAAATAAAAAAAATAAAAAAAATAAAAAAATAAAGAAAATAGAGAAACATAGGTTCATTTTGCAATTTAGTTAAATCATTTTGGTTTTCTTTATAGAAAAGAAGAAGAAAAAATATTAAATATATAGATTAGAATAGTATATTTTTTTAGAAAAAATAATAATAAAATAATAATAATCAAATGAGGTTTTGAGTTTTTAGCAAATAAAAACTTTTAAATAGTTTATTGTAGATTTTTTAAAATAAAAAAAAAATAATAATAATAAAAACAAACCATTACATGGTTTGTGATTTTTGAAAATTGAAAAAAACTGAAAAAAAAATAATAATACAAACCGGCTTGAACCGGTTTGCATTTCTAAAAGAAAACTAAAAAAAAATAATAACCAAACCGGCTGGAACCGGTTTGGATTTTTTAAAAAACTGAAAAATTTTCTGTTACAAACCGGTTCCAGCCGGTTTGGGCTCTTAAAAAACCCAAAAAACAGAAAAAATCGGGGATCTCATCCTGTGCGCCAAAACTTCCCCTTCTCCCTCTGATTTTCTTCCCTTGCCCATTTCTCCCAGTTGCCGGATTTTTTTTTCATCTCTTACTTCTTCTTCCATCATCCTATCTTCTTCATTCGGTGGTAGGGAGCCTCCTCAATCGACGGCAGCGCACGAGGTGGAGGCCACCTCTTCCCTGATTTTTTTCATTTCACGGTAAGTTTTCAGAACTTCTTCTTCTTCTTCTTCTTCTTCTTTTTCTTTCTGAATGTTAATCTTCATAATGTTTGAATTTTAATTTGGAAAAAAAAAAGAAAGAAAACATAAAAAGAAAAAAAATCTGTGAAGGAATTTCGGCAATCGACAGGGATTCTGTCGGAATACTTGTTCTGATGAATAAGTTTTGATAATCTGATCAAAATTTTGATCTAGATTCAGTGAATTAATTTCTGTATATCGAAAAAAAAAAAATTGTTTCTAAAGAGTATCGATCATCTGGATCGATCAAAATGTTATCCGGTGAATTTTTTTTCTGAAATCATCGGCAGCTATCAAAGACCTCTGGTTCATTTTCATTTTATCGATGAACTGAATTTCTGTTCCAATTCATCACTGATAAATTCTGAGGAAGCCTTGATCCAGCAACTAGCTGCCGGAATGATTTGTACAAGTTGCAGAATCGTGATCTTCTGTCAAGATTCACTGTGAAATCGCCTGAGTTGCTCTTCATTGCCGGAAGTTCTTGCTTGCTCTGAAATACTCTGCAACGGTCCAGCAGAGATCAATCTGATATCCATTTGAATAACAGAAGATTAAGATGCTTCATTACATCTGATTCACGATCAACTAAAATTCAGCAATTGAATGTCGGATTTCTGGAGTAAATGATTGAAATATATAGGAATCCGATCAAATATATCGTGAATTTTCAGTTTGAAAGATACTGAATATCTACCTGAATTTCTTTGTTTACTAAATTTCTGTTTTTTTTTTTTCTATTTTCAATTAGATCATTTCTGGTTTTTACATTCATTTCCAGTTTTTCTTTTGATTTTCTTTTCTTTTCATTTTGATGAAATCCTGTTTTTTTTTAGTAAATTCATATTCATATTTTCTATATCTTCTAATTTTCTGTTTTGCAACCTCCGATTTCTGTTTTACATTTCATTTTCTATTTTTTTAGTTGATATAGGTCGATTTGCTGTTTTTCCAATCAAGAATTTTTCCTGTTTTTTTTCATTCAATATCCTTTACAATTTTTTTTCTTTTGCTATTCTGTGTAATTTTTCAGTTTGTTTTTACATGTTTTTCTTTTTGTTTTCAATACCTGAATTTCTGTTTTTCATTAGTCATTCCTTGATGTTTATATTCCTTGATTTTAATGCTTTCAATTTTTGGTTATTGTGTTTTTCAATAGTTTAAGTGCATAGCTTGTTAATAAAGTGTTAGTGATTAATTGTCTTCACTGTTCGTTAATTGAAATAATTAGATTTCATAAAGTTGAGTGTTAGTGAATTGAAATTTAGTTAATTGTGTTAGTTAATGTAGTTTTAATTGTCATTGAATTCTTTAGATGATATCCTTCAGTGTTTTTAGCATTTAGCTAGTTAATATAGGTTTCTATTTCTATCTCTGGTACTGCTCGTGTTCATTTGAATTGTGCAGGATTGCAAGGGATTGGAGCGGAAGTGATTGCATGACACGAAGTACGAAGAGTAGAGCTTCTTTTTACTTTTCAGTTTAGAATTAGGAATTTAATTGGGTTTGTAAATATTGCACTTTACGCCCTCTGCGAAGGGTATTCATTTGTTGTAATAGTTAGTTGTTTTTACTTTTCTTGAACATTTTACATTTCAATAATTCGGCAATAAAGATTAGTTTAGATTTGTGTACTTGAATACAAAATATTCCCGTTCCCTGAGTTCGACCCGGTCTCATCCATAGTGAGAACCGGTTTTTATAATTTGATGTCTGGTTTTCACATGTTTTTCATTTAAAAATCTTTTCAAAATTACAACGATTTAAAAGAAGACATCAAATTTTTGGCGCCGTTGCCGGGGAACGGCGTAATATTAGTATTCACTTTATTGCCTAGTGTTGGTGTTGCATTTAGGTTTAGAACCACGTATGTGCATATCTTAGAGACGAGCTTACTTTTCTGCACAGCCCACCTACTAGGATTCTCTTAGAGTTGACTGTGTACGATTGGTACCGTACACATAGATTTCATATTTCTTTTGCATAATCTCTGTTATGTGTAACGGCGTGGTGTTTGTTTAGTTTTTTTTGTTTTTAGTTTACTCGCTTTGTGGTTTGCGTGGTTTGGCCGCTTAGTGCGTTAGTTAGGTAGAAAACCCAAAGTTAGGACGTGAGATACACCGATCTTCTACGAGGTGTATGTAAGGGCGACGCTCACTTGACCTTGAGCTGGTAGAGCCGATTGAGGACCCCGAGTCCCTTATTAGGAGAGCCCAAAGATCTGCAACCATGGCTGAGAATCATCAGATTACTCGTCCTCTTAGGGAGTATTTCATGCCTAACACCTATACTCCTGCCTCCTGCATCACAAGACCTGATGTAGGAGCGAATCAGTTTGAGATTAAGGCCAGTGTAATCCAAATGTTACCCTCATTTTATGGCCTTAGCAATGAAGACCCATATCGTCATCTCGATGAATTCTTAGAGATTTGTTCGACAGTACGAATCAACAACTTTGGAGATGATGCTATGAGGTTGACCCTGTTTCCCTTCTCTCTGAAGGATAAAGCCAAACACTGGCTGAAAGCATTAGATACAATTCGAATTACCACGTGGGAACATATGCAAAGAGAATTTTTAAAAAAATATTTCCCAATCGGTAAGACGAACCAGTATCGAAAGGCCATCACCAGCTTTTCGCAAATAGAGGGGGAAATGTTCCACGAGACTTGGGAAAGGATGAAGGATCTTCTCCGCAAGTGTCCCCACCACCAGGTGCCTCGATGGCAACTGGTGCAATATTTCTATGACGGTCTTACTGAGAAGAATCGTCAAATGGTTGATGCCGCATGTGGGGGCACTTTCATGCTCAAAAGTGAGGATGAAGCGTGGTTGCTCTTTGAGACATTAAGCGAGAATTCGATGCACCATGCGACAACTTCACGGTCTGATAGAGCTGCACTTGTACAGGATAGCACTAAGAAGGCAGGTATTTTCGAGATAGGGATGAACCTTGAGTTGAGCAACAAGGTAGACCAACTGTCCCAGAAATTAGATCAGTTGTTGTTAGGTCCCTCTCCTGCCATGCAGGTGTGTGCGTTGTGTGTGAGTCCTGCACACCATGTTCTCCAGTGTCCAGCTGCGCCACAGTACCCTGAGTTTGTCCAAGAGCAAGCTCAGATGGCTCAAAATTTCGCTAGGCCCGCACCCAATCCATTTGCCAACACTTACAACCCGGGCTGGCGAAACCATCCAAATTTCTCATGGCGTAACTCATAGGCCCAAGCCCCTAACCCTTCCCAGAGTCAATCCAGGCAAGGTGGTTATGCACCTGGATTTCAGAGATCCAATGATCCTCCAGCCCAACCTGCTTATACTCAACCCCATTTTCAAGAGCCTTTGCATAGTCAGTCCTTCGAGGACAAGATGCTACAAGCATTTTCAGATATTAAGGCAAATTTGAGCTCACATACCCAGTCGATTGCAAAATTAGAAACTCAAATGGGGCAGCTCGCTGAAGCACTTAGCAGGAGAAGTGAGGGGGCCTTGCCTAGCCAGCCTATAGTTAACCCTAGGGGTAAAGAACCTTTGCAGAGTTTGCATATGACAAATACACATCAAGAGCAGGCTCAAGCAGTAGTAACCCTTAGAAGTGGGAAGCAGTACCATTCGAGGGAGGCTGCAGAAGAAAGAGAGAAGATAAGTAAGAAGCAGCCTATCCCTAATGTTTTACCTCAGGAAAGCGAAAGGGTTCTTCCATTTGAGCCTTCCACAACCCATATTCTCAAAGCCCCCTTTCCTGAGGCGTTAGAGAAACCGAGAGTACTAGGTAAGTCGGGAGTGAACATGCAAGAGATGCTTGAGATATTCAAGCACGTTCAGATAAACCTCCCCTTACTAGATGCCATTCAACAAGTCCCTGCATATACAAAGTTCCTCAAAGAGCTTTATACGCAGAAAAGGAAGTTGAGGTCCCATGCGCAGAAGAAAATATATTTGACTAAGCAGATAAGCACAGTATTACAACACCAAACTCCACCTAAACTTAAGGACCCAGGGACCCCTATCATCTCATGTGTCATAGGAAACATCACTGTTGAGCGTGTTTTGCTTGACCTTGGGGCAAGTGTTAACATTTTGCCGGGTTTCTTCTATGACAAATTTGGATTGAAAGAGATGAAACCTACACCTATGACGCTTCAGCTTGCGGATAGATCGATTAAAGTCCTGAGAGGGATACTTGAAGATGTTTTAGTCAAGGTGGAGGATTGTTATTTCCCTGTCGACTTCGTGATATTAGATATGGAGGGAGTTGATAGCATCAGGCAGACTCCTATTATTCTTGGTCGCCCTTTCCTAGCTACCGCCAATGGGTGCATTAATTGCCGCACTGGTGAGATGGATGTTTCATTTGGAAATAGGAACATGAGGCTGAACATTTTTTGTGCATCGATGGAGTCTGACACGGAGGAAGCTTCTTTTGAAGTTGATATCATTCAGGATCTTATAGAAGCTGAGCATGCTTTGTTGTTGAGTGATCCACTTCAAGAGGAGGAGGATGAATCATTCAAAGAGGATCACCTTGATATGATAGATAGTGAGGCAGATAATGTCAGTTGAACTTGGCATTTTGAACCACTTCCAGAGTTAGCTGAGAAGCCCGCAAAACCATCGATAGAGAGTCCCCCAGAGTTGGAGTTGAAGCCTTTACCAGCTTCACTCAAGTATGTTTTTCTAGGAAAAGAGCAGACTCTCCCAGTTATCATTTCTGCAGACCTGACAGATTCACACGAGCATCAGTTGTTACAGGTCTTGCATGAGCACAAAGAAGCTATTGGATGGTCTGTTGCGGATTTGAAGGGGATTGACCCCTCCTTTTGTATGCATCGGATCATTATGGACGAGGGAGCTAAACCCTCAAGAGAAGCGCAAAGGAGACTAAATCCTCACATAAAAGAAGTGGTGAAGAAGGAAGTAGTTAAATTGTTAGACGCTGGGATCATTTATCCCATCTCCGACAGTCAGTGGGTGAGTCCTACCCAGGTTCCCAAAAAGTCTGGGCTCACTGTGGAGAAGAATGAGAAAGGAGAGAGCGTTCCCATGAGGACTACTACGGGATGACGAGTATGTATTGACTATAGGAAGTTGAACAATGCAACTAGGAAGGATCATTTCCCGTTACCGTTCATCGACCAGATTTTAGAAAGACTTGCAGGCCAGCAATATTATTGCTTTTTAGATGGATATTCAGGATATAACCAGGTGGCCGTTCATCCCGAGGATCAGGAGAAGACGACATTTACCTGTCCCTATGGTATATTTGCGTATAGGAGGATGCCGTTTGGGCTTTGTAATGCCCCGGCTACATTTCAGAGATGTATGATGGTGATTTTCTCCGACATGATGGATGATGTCCTTGAGATTTTCATGGACGATTTCTCGGTTTATGGCTCTTCATTTGATGATTGTCTCCAAAAGTTATCTCGTGTACTTCAGCGTTGTAGGGAGACAAATTTAGTGCTTAGTTGGGAAAATAGTCATTTCATGGTACAACAGGGGATTGTTCTTGGACATATTGTATCCGAGAGAGGCATTGAGGTCGATAAGGCCAAAGTGGAGACCATTGTCAGATTAGCTCCACCGACCTCTGTGAGGCAAGTGCGTTCATTTTTAGGGCATGCAGGTTTCTATAGACGGTTCATTAAGGATTTTAGTCAGATTTCTAGACCGTTGTGTAACCTGTTGTCGAAAGACCAGTCGTTTGTGTTTGATGATGCCTGTCTGAAGGCATTCTTAGCCCTAAAGGAAGCACTGACCACTGCTCCTATTCTCAGATCGCCTGAGTGGTCAGCGCCATTTGAGATTATGTGTGATGCTTCAGATTATGCGGTTGGAGTAATTTTAGGTCAGAAGATTGAGAAATGATCTCATGTTATTCATTATGCTAGTAGGACTCTTTCTGACACACAAATGCATTATATCAGACATCATCCTAATCATCATTTTCTTGAACATCTGATATGTAGTAGGATCAATGCCATCCCTATCATTCAAACTCTGTCTTCTGGCAGATCTTGGAGAATCCATTTCTTCTTGCCTGCTTCTAAAATCACTGATGCCCTGATACAGTGGTGTCTTCTTGCTTGATCTGATCTGAACCACTTGGGAATACTGATGCTCTCTACAGAATGGATGATTAAATTTCGATGATGAAGATTCAAGATAGAAATGAATATAGAAAAAATATTTGATGAGAATTTGGTAGACAATTGGAAGAACATCCCATTACTAGGGATTGGGTCGCCGCTGGGATTACGACAATTGCGTTGTCATTCCTTTGCAAAGAAAATAAACAACTGAAAATCATGCCTTGTTACCTAGGCGAGGTCGTCAAACCAAGAATGAAGAATTTGAAAGATTTTTATTCATTGAAGGGAAAACATGCTTGTATTAATAATAAACTTGAGAAAGAGGGAGCATATAGACAGTCTGCCACCACTCTTAATGATCAGCAGAGACACGAGGACCCGAGAAAAGAGTGAGAATGATGAAATAATCCCAGTCATATCTGGCAGAATGGTATGTTCCAGACCACTGCGCTGATACAAGGTTGAACTCTAGCATAACCCCTGATAGTAGCCGAGCTTCTACGCGCTTTTGTCTCTGAGAAAATTGCCTGACACATCACTCTGGATAGTAGTAGGTACAGAAAAATGGGCCAAGTAGCTTGAACTGCTTGCCATACACATATGTATATTTGGGAAGAAGGCGAGTCATTCAGTGCACAGAACCATCGCATGCTGATTTCTTTCTCGAGTTGTTCTAGATAATGAGCTGACTTCTGCAAATGCCTCGTACTGTTGATAGATCTCGATCAGGCTCACGTACTCATTCTCATTTTCTTAATTCAATGGCCAAGACTTGCGCCCTGTCATGCGAGCTACGGCATCTTTGGGGTTCAGACCCTTGACATTGATCAGAAACTGGTGCTCTAACGGATCTCCAGGCTGACCGGCTGGTTCAGGCAGTCCCATAATCTCTGAAAATTCATCCATCAGTAGTGTCATCTCGCCCCACGGGAACCAGAACGTGCAAGTGCGCGGATTCCACCGCTCTGCCAGTGCATGAATCAGATTGCTGTTGACTGTCAACTTTTCCACTGCAGATGTCAGTTCTAACCCGCAATCGCTCAAGTGGTCCGGAAACATACGAGAGAAGTTTTTGAACCAGACATAGTACCACCGGGGGAAGAAGGGTCCGGTGCTAAGAGATCGATGCTCAGGAAGACTTTGTCGCACCTCGTAGGAGATGTGACCCTCAGGAAAAATAGAATCGAGCTGACTAGATGCCATTGGACTTAGGGACAAGAAGACTGGAATTAGACTTTGGAAAAATACAAGAATTTTGAAAATTGCAGGCAGGATAAAATGAAAGCTGGAAATTCGAAGTCCAGAGGAACGAAAGAATGGAAAATCTCCTGGAGTTTTGAAGAAAAGGTGGATAATTTAGAAAAATCATCCAGGGTTTTTGAGAAAAAAGAGATATTTCACAAAAGATGGAAAATGAGGTATTTTGGAAAAATTGAAAAAAAAAATATGAAAAAATAAGGCGAAAGTGACTATCATACATTCAATTACAAACAATTATGCACATACAGCATTCCCTAAGAAGCTGACTCTAAATGCATCAATTTTGAAAGAGCTTTAGGACCCTAATCCTGACTCTAGGCTCAGATCAACTGTGTCCAATCATGCTATGCCGATATACTCGAACCGAGGCTCGATGTACGTGGCATAAAAATTCATCTCCGGGTCTAAGCTTGTGTTTTCCCAACATCCTTGAGCGCCTGCCGATATACGTTGGACTATGGCCCTTGGTACGTTGCAGGGGGCGTTAGCCCAAATAAGTGGCCCAGTTGTGAGGCTCTGTCCCAAACTATGGTTCTGGAAGAGAGCCCAGCAACGTGAAGACCGGGTAGACATAGGTGGGGTGGTTTTTGAAATATGATCACATGCAGGCAAACAGAGGGCTCTAAGTCCTAAAGAGATAGAATTTTGAATTTTTTTGAAGAAGCAAACATTGTTTTCATACAAGTCCTAGATTGAGGAGTGTTGTATTTCAGACCTAAGTCTAAGTGAGCATGCATAATTCTCCTCAATATGGTCCTACCCAACCATGCCTAGTCTACATGCAATCCATGTCAGCTGGGTTCAAGTCTAGGCTCCTAGGTTCACATGATATCAGAAATTAAAGCTGACATTCCATAGAACATAATTTTGATAATTGAACTAAGTTAAAGTACATAATTGATCAAACGAGGACAGGTCCCATCTCGGTCGCCAAACCTGTTATCATCGCAAAATTGTTCCCCTCCCTTGCGAGAGAGAAACGAATTTCGCGAGTCAAACTCGACCAAAGTTTTGAAAATGATTTTTGAAAATTTACTCGCCTCCGTTTTGAAAATTTGCGGGAAAATTCCGTAGAATGGGATCCGCCTGTCGGTACGAGGTTCAACCGTTCCTGGCGCCTTTACCAGGGGTAATTAAACCAAGGACCAATTATGTGCTTTAACTCGACTCAAATATCTAAATTATGCTCTATTTTTCCTAGAATGCACAAAGAATGAGGCTTGTGCTATGGATTTTTTAAAAAATGCAAGTTTGAGAAAATATGATGTTTGCTTTGGAAAATTGAAATACATTTGGAAAATGATTAGAAAAGTGCTTGAAATTGGAGTTTTTGGGAAAATCATTGAATTTCATGGGAAATCAGAAATTTGCATTGAAAAGTGATTTCTCAAGAAAACTTGAAAATCTGAGAAAATTGGTTTTGAGATTGGAAACTTGGAATTGCTTTTATGAGAAAATGGATTTGAGAATCTTGAGAAAATCTAAGAAATTTATTGGAAAATGACTTTTGAAATGGAAAATGAATTCTCAAGAAAACTGGAAAATATGAGAAAATGAATTTCTGAAAACTTGGGATTTTGAAATTTGAGAATTCGAAAACATAGGAAAATCTTGATTTGAACTTGGGAAATGCTTTGAAATGTCATTTGAAAACTTAGGATTTTGAGAAAATCAGATCCTGAGGAAGACTTGGAAATTCTTGAGAAAATTGAATTTTCTGAAATTGAAATTGGAAAATGAGTTTGAAAATAATGCAATTTGAATGATATGAATGAATGAGTATGAATTTGAAAAGGGAATTTCATTGAGAAATTGGGAAATCCTTTTGAAACTTTGAAAAATGCAGTGCATTTTTGAAGTTAGCCTAAGAGTGTAGGCTGAATGTGGCTGATATAAAGATCATAAATCTTGGTTTTCTTCGTATTCTGACTATGGCCATAAATACGAATCCCACCGAGTTTATAAACTCCATAAGAGCTTGTGCACGTGCCATTCGTGTAAACCATAGTGAATTTGAAATAATGTGCATGAATCATACATCACATATTGAAATTTGCATAAATTAAACTATATGCAATGCAACCCTATTCTAAGCAGAAAAGTAACTCTTATTCCAAATTATTACATTTGAGGTTACATTGAATTGAAATAAAAAATAAAAGCTAAGTCTTCTTCTTGAATGTTCCTGCAAAACTAGAAAACAAAGTTAGCACAAAAATGTAGGTTTTTCTGAATTTATCCAAAAATATGGAAAATTATCGAATATTATTCAGATATAAACTCAGAATCATACCCCCTTTGATATAAACATGAAAAATAATGAATAAATTTTGAAAATAAACTTGAAAATTCGAAATTGGGGTCAAAATGACCAAAATACCCCTGATGACCTTGAAATCAGGGTTTTATGAAAGATTTTTTTTGTAAATTTTGGAATTTTGAAAATCAAATAAAATAAATCAAACATAATATGATAAAATATGATGATATGCATGAAATTTTGGAGAATTAGAAATTGAAATTTCGAAATTTAGGTCAAAATGACCAAAATACCCCTGATAACAAGACTATGGCCTTGAAACCAGGGTTTTCTGAAATAAATTTTGCAAAATTGAAAAATATGAAATGCAAATGAGATTAAAATTAACCCTAATATGATTCTACATGCTCATGTACATGATAAAAACCCTAACATGGCGAAAATATCATAAAATATCGAATTTAACTTGATTTTCGCTTCTGAATTTAAAGATAAACTAACACATGGAGCAAATGAACTTGGAATTAAACCAAATTTGGCATGGACAACTAAAATAACCCTAGAAACATAATTGATCTCTAAAATATAATTTTTTGTATTTTTAAATATGGAAATTTAAATAAAAACCCTAAATTTTGTGATTTTTGCCTAAAATGTTGATTCTAAAGGGGATTTAGGATATCAAATTTCCATAAAAATTCCCCAAATTTCATGGGGTGACAGAAGACAGTAATTCAAGGATTTTTTATTTTTACACTTTCTGGTTTTGACCTATGGTCGGAGCTGTGCCACTCCGGCAAGTCGGATCGGAATCCGGCGATTCTAGGATTTAAGGGAAACAGACAGGTTTCGGGAGAAAATGTGGGAAAAATAGCAAACAGATGGGAAAAAGGTTTAAATTGTGGGAAAATGTCCCTGACAAACATATAAATATTTGATTTTTTGACACCCTTGGGATTCGGATTACGGTTTGGAAAAGGACACACTGTTATCAGAGACCTAAATCTGTGGAATTTCTGGACATTGGAATCTGTTAGACAGAAAGAGAAAATCCGGGAAAAATAATGAAACAGATCCAAAAATTCCCAAATTTTGGGAAATGATAGGAAATTATGTTAGGAACAACTTTCATGTTGAAAAGTTTTGCAGACAGGCTACGGATTTGGAGGACTTGATGCATTAGGGTCTGTCTATACCCTGACAAAAGAAAATCGAGATTTTCCCAGGGGTCTGGGAAATCCAATTTTTTACAGAGAGTAAAACAAACTAGAAAAACTTCAAAATTTCCAGATAATCATTATATTCAATTATGAATCCACTATGATTTTTAGGCGATCTTGGGTCGACAACCCTGCTAAATGGGAATCTGGAATTTCCAGAGGGTTTAAAACCTGATCTGGACTTTGGATTTATTAGATAGAGTTATTAAACTCAAATCGATCCGAATTTTAGCAGAGAAATGAATGATTAACCCATACATCTATCATAAATTTTTTGAAATTTATAGATGAACAATTAAACATGAAACGAAGGCTGGACTGACGCTTAAAATCAAAACCTATAAACTAATAAGCAAATATTAAAGAAACTAATCAAAATACCTATAAAGCATTAAAATAATCTAAATATGAGGCCTATAATACGAAATTTACATGAATTCAATGATAAAACAAAAATAATCAGGGGGTATAATCTAAACTCAATTTTGGCTATGGTGATAGGGGATCCGATCCATCCATCGGAGGGATCCCATACTCCATGTAGCCTTAAGCAAGAAAGTAAGGAAAATAAAAAAGTAAAAAGATGAAGCTCTTACCTTGGGTTTGCTGGGATTGGCTGAAGGAAAGCGGATGTGGTGGAGATGATCCAAGGTTGAGGAAGTTGGGGCGTCAAAGGCACCAAGGTGAGGATGGCTGGAAGTCAAGAAGGAGGTGCCGGCTGGAACGTGTGATGAAGGTAGTGGCTGCACTTGAAGTTGGTTGTGGCTGGTAGCAAGGGTGTGAAGGAGGCTTGCTGGAGATGGCTATGCTGCTGTGGAGGTGTCCCTGTGGTGCTGCCAAGGATGAAGGTGTGGCTGTGGCTGCAAAGAGCTCCCCTTTGGTGGCTGCTGCCTTTGAGAAGTTTGAAGATGGCTGCAATGAAGGGCTGCTGTTGGAGGCCCAGCTGCTGTTGTGGAAGGTGGCCCAACTGCGGTTGTGGAAGGTGGCTGTGATGGAGGTGAAGACGTTGATGGTGCTTCAAAGTGGAGGCCGGCTGTTGGCTGGAGAAAGGAGCTCTGGAGGTGGCTTCAATGGCTGGGAGTTGCAGCCAAGGATAGCTTGGGGTCTTGCTGCAGCCAATGGAGAAGGCTGCAGATGCTGTGATCGATGGTTGTAATGGTGCTGTGCGTGGAGGCTTCTAGTTGGTGCTGCTGAGGGATGCAAGGGTGTTGTTTCAATGGCTGGAAGCTGCAGCCAAGGGGTGAGAAAGAGAGAGTTCAAGGGAGAGAGAGAGAGAGAGACGTGAATTGAGCTTTCCATGGAGAGAGGGCCAGCCGTATCCCCTTCTTGTTTTTTTTTTTGTTTTTTTAACTTAGGTATTAATTCATTTCCTACTTAGGGTTTAATTAGAGAGGAATGAGACGGAGGAAGGGTTTACGTGAATGGCTAGAGAATAGGGAAAAGAAGGAAGGAAGAGAAGGGAAGAAGGAAAAAGGAAAGAAAAGGAAGAAAAAGAAAAGGAAAGAAAGGAAAAAAAAGGGAAAGAGAAAGGGAAAAAGAAAAAGAAAAGAAAGGAAGAAGAGAGGGGGTTGGAGGTTTGGGCGACCACCTTGTGGGTCCTACCTCTCTAAAAAAAAAATAAAAAAAAATCAATAAAAACAAAAATAAACAAATAAAAAGAAACATCTCTTTTTTTTTTAATAGAAATGCAAATGAATGGGCCATCTCAGAGCGGGTCCAAATTTCAATTTTGAAATTCATTTTGAAGATTAGAGGGGTAAAATAGTTTTTTCAGAAAGTTTCCAGACGAAACGAGTTATTTTGGGCAGTTTTTTAAACGAACTCGGATTTTTAAGTTCAATACCTCATTGCGAAGCAAATCCAGTGTAGAATTTGAAAATGTAATTTTGAAAGAAATCCAGATTGTTTTTCTTGAGAAAACGCTTTCAACAAAATGAGCTATTTTTGGCAGTTTTTGAAACGAGCTTGGATTTTGAAGTTCAATACCCCGTTGCGAAGCAAATTCAGTGTAGAATTCAAAAAAATTGAGTTTGAAATAAATCCATATTATTTTTCTTGAGAAAATATTTCCAAATTTAGACTCCTGGGGGTAAAAATGTCAATTTTGGAAACCCAGGGTTTGAAATTGATTTCTGAAAGTTTTTAAAACTCGATCTGGATTGAAATTTATAAAACTGGAGTTCTGGACTTCGAAAATGGAATGAAATGTGATGAAATGTTATGAAATGCTGAGAAATGATATGAAATGACGAGAAATAACATGCGAAATGCAGACCCTGAATGAAGAATTTTGGATGTTAGACCCCGATTGACACTTGTACCAGTTCAAAAAGTGTTAAAATTGACAAAATTTGCAAAAATGGTTGTAGAAATGATTTTCGAGCTTTGCCAAGCTAGAGTGACACTGGAAATTAGGGTTTGAACTGGATTAAACTGAAATGAACTTGATTGAGCTGGGTTTTAGAGTTTTAGAACTCAAATGAACTGACCAGACACTGACTCAACTGACCTTTCAGACTAAATTTTCAAGAAAAGCTGTCATTTTTAGAGAAATGGTACGGAATGGTCATTGGATTGAAGTGAATTACGGACCAGAGCTGGGTTTGAGCTAGAACAAAAGTTAGTAATACTGACATGAACTAAAATCAAAGCTTGAACACTAGCTCAATTGACTGAACTCAGCTCAATTTTAGCTAAAAGAGCTGAAATGGACTAAAATGGGCTCTTGAACACTTAGAAATGGTTTTGAAATAAAAAGGGAGCACTTGAACTCCTAGTGAGCTCAAGCTAGACTCTGGGGAGTATGACTGACTATGAATGACTGACTCGGAGACAATTGGCTTGGATTTGAGTGAGAAATGAGCTCATTTTTTAAGAAATGATCCTATTTTGGCAGGAATGGTCAGAAATGAAAATGGTCTGTTCATTGTGAGCTCAGATGAGCTTGAGATGACTGATATTTTAACTGTTCTGAACTGACCAATGAGCTTGGTTGACTCCGACTGACTGGGGTCTGGGATGACCTAGGGGTAAAATGGTAATTTTCCTAATGAAAATGGGTAAAATGATGATTTTCTGAAACTGACTCGGGGTTTGACTCCTACATTGACCTAACAGGGTTGGCACTGCCTGAGGAGGATTGTTTGAGAATGGATGTGGAAAATTTGGGGTGTTTACAGTGGTAGAGGAAGAAAGTATTGTGATATTAGAGATATAAAGGAAAATTGACATTTCATTGATGGGCAAAACTGATAACAAAGAACTGAAATATTTACAAATACTTTGACCAAAAGGTCACAAAAGGACTGGGCTGACTGCCCCCCTACAAGGTGATTGGCAAAAAAAGGGAAAAGGTAGAAGAATTCTCACATCTTCAGTCTTCTGAGTAGCCGGGGAGAGACTTGGTTATGACGGCTATGTCATCTTCCTCTTCGTCTTCAACAAAGAGACTCTTGTCGACGCAGTCCTGAACAATATTTTTGAAGACAAAGCAGTGATCGGTGTCATGCCCCACTGCTCGATGGAATTTGCAGAACTGATTTGTGAACCTTCCCATGACCGTGGGAGGATCCGCGACTTTTGGGAGTTTAACCAATCCTTTGGCCAGCATGAATTCAAGGGCTTCTTCGAGCGTTTGCTTCAGAGGAGTGAACTCACGATCATTACTCCAACCTTCGCGCTTTATCTTTTCCTTTTGCGGAAAGTTAGACTGAGACGGCTTGTTGTTCTACTTGGAAGACTTCTCCCTTTGAGCTGCGCCGTGGTTCTGACCATTCTTGCTGTCATTTCTGTTTCTTCTATTGCTATCAAGATCATTGCCAGAGGTATCAGCCGCATGAGTGAACTGCGCTTTCTTTTTCTGATCTTGGATATTTTTGGTCAGAGGCATGCCCTCGTAAAGCCCACTTTCTATTCTTGCCTCGAGCCATTCGGCTCACTCAATTAATTTGATAAAGGATTTTGCTGGAGAAGTGGCAATGAGGCTTCTCAGAGGCTGGGAGAAATTGCTGAGGATTATTTGCAATGCATGCTCCTCTGAAATGGGAACTTTCATCTTGTTGCAGGTACTTCTCCACCTGTGGATGAACTCTCCTGCTCTTTCAGTTTCATTCTGCTTTAAGTTGTAAAGGTGATTGAGCGTAGGTGAAACCTCAGTGTTGAATAGAAAACGCTCAATGAACAGATTTACCACTTTATCGAACTCTCGTAGTTCGATAGGATTGATGTGGTCGGCATACCAGCTGGCTGCTATACCCTCCAGACTGCGGGGAAAGCAAATAAACAACGCTCGGTTGTCTTTTCTGAAACGGCTGCATTCTGCATAAAATGTGGCTAAATGGGCTTTAGGGTTGCCAGTTCCATCAAACTTGAGAAATTTATGAGGAAGGTTCTCCAGATTATCATCCCCATCTAGACCATCGTAAAAATCTTCGCCAGTGTAGGTCTGTTTGCCCTTCCCCGTGGCTTGAATGTCCTTGATTGCTCGATTCATCTCCTTCATCTGCTTGCTCATTAGGTCCTCTGCTGGAGCCCCAGACTTGGGCTTGTTGACGGATTCAGGCTCTTCTGCAGCTAGCTTTACAAACTGTCTCGGAGGATTCTGTTTGTAGACAATCTGCTCTTCTTCTTCTGATTCTTCCTCGACTGACTCTGATTCTTCAGAAGTAGTGTCCAACTGTATCTTCTTCCTGATGATTCTAACTTGCTTTTTTACAGGCTTCTTCCTCAGCTTGCTTTTAGGAACTGCCTCTTTCAGCTTGGCCTCGGCTTGCTCCGACATCATTCTTGCCATCATCTTTTGGAACATATCATACATAGCGGGGTCGATGTCATCTTTCTTGTTTTGACCCTGTCCCTTGACTGATTTAGGAGAGCTCATCCCTTCTGCCTCACTGTCGCTGAGTTGAGGAATTGTTTCTTTTCCCGCTCTTGTCTGAACCATTTTGAATATCAGCGCTCTCTCTGTGGAGGAAAGTGGAGGTTTTTAGACCAAAGAAACTCTTTTGGAGAAGTTTTGACAAAAAGAAGGATTTAGGTTGAAATCTAAAAATTGTATCCCATTACTAGGGATTGAGTTGCCACAAAATTTGTGACAATTGAGTCGTTTACCCTACGAGGGAGAGTAACCAACTAAAAATATGAAAAATACCATTTTAAAAAGGATATCTCTTGGCGGAAAGAGATTTTTATGAAAATATAAACAAGAATATAAAATCAGGAGAAAATAAGAGGATAAATGAAATTTGAGGATAAATGGTAAATATTTTAAAATTTGAAGAACTTGCAGGCAGAATCAGAAGAATTTTGAAGAAATTTAGAGGAAGAGAAAGGAAAATACACCTGGGTTTTTAGAAACAAAAAGGAAAATTTTGAAATATATACCCAGGGTTTTTGAAAATATAAGGAAGATATAAAATATCATACAATCACAGATATACAAGCAAGGATGCGCAAACAACACTCCCTAAAGCTGACTCTATATGCAATATTTGAAATGACTGATAGGACCTTAATCCTAACTCTAAGATTTATATCATCTGATTCCAATCAAGGTATGCCGATATACTCAAGCCGAAGCTCGAAGTACGTGGCATAAAAGATATCTTTTCGGTTCTAAGGTAAGGGCTTCCCAACATCCTTGAGCACCTACCGATATACCTCGAACTATGGCCTTTAGGTACGTGGTAGGAGGGCGTGAACCCAAATAAGTGGTCCAGTTGTGAGGCTCTCTCCCGAACTATGGTTCAGTGAGACAGCCCAACAACGTGAAGACCGGGACAAATATAGGTAGGGATGTTTTCAAAATATGATCAACATGCAGATAAAACCAGAAGGCTCTAATGCAAGTCCTAAAGAGATAGATTTAAATGAGAAGAAGCATACACTTGCATACATTGTTTGCATTCAATCCCTAAAATTGAGGAGAGTTGTATTTCAGACCTAAGTCTAATGTGAACATGAAATAATCTCCTCAATATGGTCCTACCAAACCATAGTTAGATCCTATATGCAATAATGTCAGCTTAGGACAGAGTCTAGGCTCCTAAGGTTTGCATGGAAAATGTAGCTGACATAAAAGAATAAAGACTTAGAAAATATTAAAGCAAAGCAAAGACATAGATTCAACCGGACGAAGACGGGTCCCATCTCGGTCGCCAAAACTGTGATCATCGCAAAAATTTTCCTCTCTTTATGGTTTTCTCTTTCTTCTTTCTCTTTTCCTTTTCTAACCTCTATTTTCCTCCTTTTTGAAGGGAGTGAAATAAAAGAGAGAAAAGAAAGAGAGAAGAGAAAAGAAAGAAAGAAAGAGAGAAGAGGAATTCTTTTTCGCGGTCTCACTTGACCTTGATTTGAAAAATATTTAGAAATTTAACTCACCTCCGTTTTGAAAATATTTGCGGGAAAATAGAGAGACGGGATTCGCTCATCGGTACGAGGTTCGACCGTTCCTGGCACCTTTACCAGGGGTAATCAAACCAAGGATCGAATCTATGCCTTTTGCTTTGACTAAATATCATCTAAGAATTTATTCTAAATCTAAATGCACAAAGAATCATGCTTGTGCAATGCAAAGATGTATGCTATTTTGAAAAACATGTTTTGAAGATTTCCAAGTATCCTGAGATGAACTTGATAATGGAGTGAAGTCATGTTTGAATCTTAACTTTAGAACTTGAGATAGATCAAAGAAGTTCTAAGTTTTTGAAGTAAATCAGAGTTTAGAAGAATCTTTGATTTTGAGAAAGAATGATTTGAAGCTTTGAAGATGAAGTTTCAAAGTCGGAAATGGACTTTTGAATTTATACTTAATTTTAGGAAAAGAAATGAATACTTGGGATGGAATTGAATTTTGAAGTTTGAAATTTAGAATGGATCTGAGATAATCAAATGGTATTTAAGAATAGAAATGGATTTAAGAGATTTAGATTAGATCCGAAAATGGAACTGAAATCTAGAATTGGAATTGGATTTCGGATCCTAAACAGAATGGGATCCGAGACTTGGGTTCTAGATCCTAAAATGGAGTGGATCTGAAGTCTGAGATCCAAATGTAGAATTGGGTTCTGGATCCTAGAATGGATTTGGATCTGAAATCTGAGATCCAAATGTAGAATTGGGTTCTGGATCCTAGAATGGATTTAGATCTGAAGTCTAAGATCCAAAGTGGAAGTTGAGTTCTGGATCCTAAAATAGATTTGGATCTGAAGTATAAGATCCAAAGTGGAAGTTGAGTTCTGGATCCTAAAATGGATTTGGATCTGAAATCTGAGATCCAAAGTGGAATTGGGTTCTGGATGCTAAGATGGATTGGAATCTAAGGTCTGGAATCCATGATGCAATTTGGATCTGAAGTCTAAGATCCAAAAGTAGAATTTGTATTTAGAAAACTGGATCCAAGTTGATCTAACTTTGGATTTGGGTCTTGAAAGTCTAAATGGGACTTTTGAAGATGGATCTGGGTTTTAAAAAACCCAGATTGAATTTAAAATTTAAGAAGAGTCAAAATTCAAAATCAATCTCAAACTTGTGATTTTTGAATTTGAAGATAAGAAGATAAACTTGATTTTTGAATTTGAAGATGAATCGGAAACTTCAAAGTTAAATTGAACTTTGAAATTGAATTTTGAATTGAGTTGGAAATTTGAGGTTTGCATATAAAATGATTTTGGAATTTCAAAGTCAAATTGGACTTTGAAATTGAATTTTTGAATCTTGAAATGAGATAGAATTGGATTTGAATAAGATTTGATCTGAGAAATGAAGAAGAAGAATCACTTGGAATTTTGAAAAGGAAAATTTGAAAATATGATGCAATTCTATCCTATATGATGAATGAATTTAAAGAATCTTTGAAATTGGATTTTGAAAAGCTATTTCATTCTTTAAATGAATTAAAACAAGATTAAAGATATAATACATCCTTGACTATGGTCATTGAATGTATTATATAATAATCTATATTTAAATTCAGGTGAAGAATGAAACACATTTTGTGCTTTTATAGAGTTTAAAATGAAATTAACTCTCAATATACCTTGACTATGGCCATTGGTATATATATTGAATTAATTTTAAGTTAAACTCTGATAAAAGATGAAATATTTGAAAATATGATGATTTTTGAAAAGGATCCAGTGTGGATCCAATGTTATTTTATAAAAGATAAAAATCCTAAGTCTTGTTTACATCCCGACTATGGCCATTGATGTAAATCATCAACTTAGGATTAATTTACCTCTTACGAAATGGTGCACGTGTCATTCGTGTTTCACCATTGTGAGAATTTGAGAAATAAAGAAAAAAAAAATGTATGAAAACAAGCAATTCATGATTTTTACAATGTTCATTCATTCTATCTAAAACAGGGAATGCAAATTCTCATTTAGATCTAGCTATTATAACACATGAGATCAAATTTACAGCCCCAAATGATGAATTTATCCACATATTTCCTGCAAAGGTGGGTTAGTACAATCACAAGGAAAGATGACTATAGAATCAAGAAAGCAAGTAGAATGAATTTTTAAGATATGTGTGAGAGTCTACATATATGTATATATATATATATATATATACAAAGAGGAATATATATATTGAAAGATAAGACTTTAGGCCTAATGAGGAAAGACACATGATCATGCTTACTCTATGATGGAGATACCCAGATTAATGATGATGTCCAGATTTTAAAACCCATTGCAAAGATTGAACTCGCACACATTTATCTAAATGTGATACCTAAGTTTGATGGAGGAGCTAAAAGTGAGTGGAAAATATGACAACAGTAGATATACAAGCAACAAGTTAAAGTGACTGGTAAGTAGACAAATTTGGTCATAGTAGCTCATATGCATTGTGAAATGGAGATGTCCTACCTTAGATTATACACAAAACCTCACGAAAGTAAAGGCAACAGCTTGTCATCATGTTTCAATTCCATCATTTGAACTATATACATCTGCTCTGATTTTAACAAATTGATTGACCCAGGAGGTTTATAATGGTCAATGATGAAGAAAGCAATATAGAGGTTTCAGCAGGTGATGATAATGATATATTGCAACCTGAGTTGCAAAAGGTACTATTATAATGAATAGTACCATTTGCAGAAGATATGGATGAGTGATGTGGGTGTTTGCAGAAAGATATATAGGGGCTGTGTAACCGTGCGGTTACAGGAGATATAAACTATGGCAATTGAGTGTGAAGGTGCTGGAGATATGCATTAAGCTAGTGGATAAAATACATGGTGAAACTGCAGAATGAGATGCAAGTGATTAACTAAATGTAAATATATGGAAACTAATATGTTAATGAATGTCATAATGCATGTGAATTACAATATGCAATATGCAAAAAGTTAGCCTCTGTGATGCATTTGATATACCAAGCTAAACATATGCAATGTACAAAGGTAACATATGCAGCATACCTATCACGTATATATGCAATGTGATGAATCATGCTGAGCAAATCAGGGTGATTTTGTTATTGCTATTTCTAAAAAGATACCTCTCTAGCTCCATTTTACAGCAAGCTTATATTCAGTCAGATTTCTACTAACCTCAGAGACTGTTCAGTACGAGCTCCCCCTGAAGAAGAATAGTGACAAGCACAACCAGTATACAAGATAGAATTACTTACTGAACAAAGATATGTTGTGGTTAAGGGAGTTGCTGTAGAGAATGGCAGCAAGGTCTGGTGATAAGTGTTGCAGAATATACACGTACATCAGTTGTGTAACATACTATATACAAGAAATGAGGTATTGCAGAAATAATAGATATGATGAATCATTTTATATGAATGGCTCAAAATTAATAATGCAGATGGTAAAACAACTACAGGTTAATGTTGAACAGAGGACACAACATGAAGTTAACAAATATTGGAAAGACAATATAACATAATGAATGTTTACATGATTCTGATGATGAAGTACTAACAAAAATATTCAAAATAACTGTACCTCAAATAACCTGGCTGAAGAGTAAAAAAAAAACAGAAAACACAGAGACAACGCCAGATGGTGCAATTCTCCTTGTTGTAGGGGAAACGACAGGTCCATCATCTGTGTCATGCCATTCACCATTACCTTATTTCATCTTGCTCATAACTAGAAACCTAAATATCGTGCCGCCTGAGCCTCGAGGCAACTCAACTGTCTCGCAAGAGGTCTGATGGTTGTCTGTTATATGATACAAAAATATGCTAAATCTTGAGATTCCAACTCTATTAGTATCCCATTGGTTAAGGGAAAATTGTCCATCAATCTGTTTCAACCTGAACTGAAGATCGGATGTTATGGTACCTCCTCTCTGAAATTGGCTCCAGAAAACCAGTCGCAGTTTGGTTAAGTGGTGGTTGCATGGGGGGATGCCTAAACATCATGGTACTACATTGGCGCAATGACTCATGGCCATAATTGATATTGTTCAGGATGGATGTGTAGGTAACAGAGCACAGATGGATATTAACAATGATTGGGAACTAACAAAGAAATATGGAAAACCAAGATATAGAGAAGATGAAAAATCCTTATAACATGGAAGGTAATAAACATAGAAATGGACAATAAAGGATTGCAGAATTGGAATATGATGCTGATAGAATAAATGAAATTTGAATAAACACAACACGTTGCTATGAAATAAGATATCACTTGTGAATATTATACACAAAACAGGAAGGAAAAAAAAAACTGTTAAAATGAGTGAACAGATGTAAATCACCATTGGCTGAAATGGAAACTCAGAAGATATGAATTGCTAAAAATGGTTAGTAATCCCAGACCTCAAGTTACATGAATATATAAAAGCATAACCGAATGCGATGCTAGTAAAAAGGAAAATTGACACTATAAACTGCAAAAGGGGATTGAGTCTGAAAGTGATAGGGAGTTTACTATAACAGATAATCTGATGGAAACATAAGCAGATATACGAAATAACAATGGGATTCCACTCACCTTACAGATGCCAACACGCTTTTATTGCACTATATGTTAAAAGGAAGATCCGCTCAGCTGTACATATTTTAATTGACATCACTAATTTCATCTGGCAAAGTATGTATATACCAAACATTATATCCATCGATACATCCTTATCAAGGTGCCTCAGCATTGTATTACCGAAAGGCATACAGTTGATCAAAAGAGAAGATGGGGAATTGTTAACCAAATGAAGTACTGGGGATAAAGCAGGTGTTTATCCCATGGTGAGGCATGAACTCGGATTGTAATAACCTTCAGGAAGAGCAAACTTACGTTATGCCTAAGTGTAAACCAACACTATGGTAGGAGCTTGAGAAGCACAAGAGCGTAAGTTTGTGTTATGATGAAACATAAACCTACGCTGCAATGATTTAGATGCTATGGTAACCCATCTCAGGTAAAAAAAAAATTTAATGGAAAACTGAAATAAAAGGGGAAACATAATCATATAAATAATTTGAACAAAAAGCACAATCAGGATAGGACGTCTTTCTCAACACACAAAAAAAAGTATGAATCTAACAGCATCGGAATGGACATTGCATTAATTGGTGGAAATTACCATTTCAGATTCCATTTATTAGCCTACCGTGAATTGATCCTCATAAGGGCTCAGTTTATACCAGGGATCAATGTCCAACTCTTGAGGTTTTTGTCTGATGTGATGTAGAGAAACAAAGGAACGCTGATGCTGAATCGAGAAAATGGACGAAACTGATTAAAATGGAGTGACGATGATAATCATGAAAACGAATAATCTAAAAAAAAAAAAAAAGGACGTCACACGAACAGGAAGCCCAGATTCAAAGGAGAATTCGGTACATAAACAAAAAGCCATGAATCGACAGAAAAATGAAAATCAAATGGATTACATAAAGGTATTGAATCTCATAACATAAAAAAAAATAATAATAATAAATAAACAAATTATGAAACAGAGAGGTGTTGGAATCTGAGGATTCCTACTAATATTGCACATTTGGAAGATCGAGGTTGCTACAAGCAATACGATGCTACCAAGAGTGTTCTAATGAGATTATGAACAAAAAAAAATTAACAGATCAGAAGTAACAGAAAATTTTCTATAATTTTAATTTAAGATTTGGACAATGAGACTCAGATTTGGATCAGAATGATGGGTTCGGATCCGAAACCAAGTCAGATATATAAAATGAAATTAATTTCAGTAAAACTTGAGAAAGGTATTGGAATTTAGATTTAAAAGAGACTCAATTTCTCAGAAAATGATATCAGGGGCAAAAAAGGGAATATTTAAAAGATTTTGAAAAATTTGGGGTGTTCACAGTTGACCAGCTGGTCAAAGAAAGACCAGCTGGGTGGTATTTTTGAAAGATTTTACATGGTTTTTGAAAAGTAGGCCACGATTGGCCATTGTTCTTTTCAAAAACTCATGATGAAGCTTGGGGCTTCATCATGAGGGGCATATTCCAACAAAGGGAGGCATGGGGCTGGCGCCCCATGGCCTTTTGGTAAAGCTGTTGAACTATTTGAAATACCTTAAATTGGTTGGCTGGGTTGGGCGGCAGCCTAGGGCCGCCTTTTGTAATTCTCAAAAAAATATTAATGGCACTTTGAAGACTTAAAGGAAGGGCGATTTTGAAAAGAGTTTCAAAGAGTTCAAAAAGAAGGCATGCATTGGCTATGGGGGGGGGGGCGTGGAGCACCCCAGCCCTCCATCTAAGCTGGGTTAATCCCAGCCGTCCATTCTAAAAACCCTAACTATTTAAAGCTTTAAGAGAGAGAAAGGGGTACTTCACTTGGGCAATTTTTGGTGGAGCCTCTCTCTCTTCCCCCTCTTCTTCTTCTCCAAACCGTGAGTGAGTGTGAGAGAGTTAGAGATTGTGTGTGGGTGAGCACCTAGCTGGAACTCCAAAACGTAGCTACTATGCTCCATTTCCAAAAGCCTCGGAGGTGAGATTTCAACCTCCTTTTCAATTGCACGACTTCTTGTTTTGGTTAAATGTCGCATATGTTCCTTCTTCACATCACATGACATGAAATCGAACTGCATTTGATGCATTTTGTGGCATGCATGGAGGTTTCGGTGGATTAGGCAAAGTGTGTGCGCTTTTGTAGTTTAGCCATGCTTTCTTATGTTCAGTCAAGATTTTGAATAGGTTTCGTAGCACACTCACATTATATGTTTGATTTGCAATCTTTAGAAGAAGCACCTTTCCCCTTTTATCATTTTAGAAGCTGGTTAGCATTCTCTTCTTTTGGCGTTTTGGGGCTGAGTGTGGTCTGCTGGGTTGCAGCCACCACACCTGGTGGTAGGGTCGGTATCCTGCCCCCTTCCCATGTTATGGGTGCGAGTGTGGGTTGGGCACGCGCATAGCCCAACCCAAACATTTTCTTTCTCGGTTTACCCAGTCTGAAAAACATGGGTTCAGACTGAATGCTGACTTCTCCAGGTCTGAGCACGGGCTTAGACCAGCTAGGGGGTTTCCTCTGTTTGAGCCCAGGGCATTCGGGTGGCCTGGGTGCGCTGGCACCCAAGCGCCCTGTGCTGGCGCCATAGGCGCTGGCCCTTCATGGCTGGGGTGGTTTGTAGCACCCTGCACCACCCTGGCTGGTGCGTCTGCACTCCCCTCTCTGCTGATGTGGACGCTTTCGTCCAGACCATGTTCTTAGTACTAGTGTTGGACCCAGACCTGCAGCAGGCCCGAGTCATGCCCACTGCACCTGAACTGAATTTGGTTCAGGTGTTGTGCTTGTTTGGCGTGGAGCAAGTCTGGACCAGACTTGCTGTGGGCTCCCTGGCCCTTTTTGGCGCAGGCACAGGACTGTACCAGACCTGTGTACGACACTCGCTGCACCTGAACCAACCCGGTTCATGTGGTGTTTCGTGGACCCGAGCTGGGGCAAGTCTGGACCAAATTTCCAGACTTGCTGCCAAGCGTTTTGGACCCCATGGTCCGGCTGCATAGGTCTGGACCGTTGCCCAGACCAGCGGGCCACTTGGACTCACATAGCAGCAGCACCTATACGGTGTTTTTGGGCGGCTTCGCTACCGAGTTGTGCGGCTGCAGTAGTTGACAACAGCGTGTGATGATATGCTTGTTTTCGCAACCGAAATGTGGTTTTAGTTGCAACCGGGATATGTGGTTGCTACAGCAGTTTAAGGCAGCAAGTGTTCGGGCCCCGCTCTTGTTGTTTCACGGGTTTTTCTTGTAGTTCAACTGTCTTGGATTGGCAGCACATCGCATATGCACACAAAGTTTCTGAATCATCCTTTCGCAAACAACCCTCTTTGTCGCCGCCATGGCAGCAAACAGATATAGTTAAATATGTATGGATCACGCGTGCAATGACATGCTAAGTGCATCGGAGTTGGCACTATACGCAATCTTGTGGTTCACAATTATGAAAGCAAATTAACGCTTGTGAATGATACGATTCAATGTAAACCAAGGAAAACTGTGTGCCTATTGGCTTGCACGAGATCAATTTATCCCAATGCATTGGTTCGATGATTCGAACACTTAGTCTCCATTTTTGTGATCATGACACTTGGCGCTTGCACATTTTCTGATGTGCATGGCTCTCGTTGTATAGTTATGGAATTCACGAAATTTAAGGGTTAGCCTTGAAACAAGGCTCGTGATTGTGACAGAGTACGCGTTTAGCATGATAATACATTGTGTATCCATGTTGTAGAACTCTTTGACGAGTTATGTCGGGTTGTAGACCCACTTTGCGAGACAAGTTCGCTTATGTTAGTGATACAAGTATTGTAGGCTTTTGCACGCCTTTTGATTGTTCTAGAGCTGCCTACCGTGGCAAAATGTTTCTAACTGTCTCATTGTGAGGCACTTTGCTCTGCAATGTTAAAATAGCTTGTTCACGTACTTGTCGCATAATGCACATGCATGATCACTCGCACTTGTGCTTTACTTGTTTAGTTCGTATCATTGCATTGAATTATAAAGCATGCTTGATTGCCTCGTACACACTCATTACTGTTGCTCCTTGCTTATTTATGCAAAGCCTCTGTTACTTATATTTGTGCAAAAGTTAGTAATCATGTGGTACTTTTACACTTTGCACGTGGCACATCCTGACACTGACACGGAATAATGCGTACCTTAAGGAGGTACATTACTTGAGGCATTGGCAAGTGCACAAGATGCACTTCCTTCATGAAATGAAAAGAATGAAATTTGAACACCATAGGGTATGAATGAAAATAGCTTGTTTGGGCTCAGTTGGAGTCCTTGGGCAGTGGCCCTTGTGTGTGATTGGACTCTTATGTGAATATACCCTAAATTAGAAAATAAATAATATGGTGTTGTGACTGCTTTCTCGAGCAGTGTGCTCTGTTGACCGCGTGAGGCTGAGCACGTGAATGGATAGGCCAAGTTCTTTTTTTGCGTACCCCGTGGGGACCACGAGGCAAATTCCTCGTTGAGAGGTATGATTAAACAATGAGCCTAAGAAAGATAAACCGCTTCGCCCCATTCACAAAATGGTTCACCTTGGAGAGGGTAGATGGTACAACCCTAAGTGACTTGTCGTTACTATGACACGTGTTTTGACAGGAGCTGTAGCGTCCTTTGACATCGAGTCACTCAGAGACAGGGAGGTCGAGGTTACCTTTTTAGGACCTCACTACTGCAGTAGTATGGATTGCAATCCTTGCCTATGCGAGTGTTTTCTCCCAGCTATGTGCTACTCGCATGAGGTTGACTCGGTCTGTAGCTTCCCCGATTATCACACTAGAACTTGAATAACAGACGCGAGGTGCATGTCTCACAGAATGCGAGGTTCCTTCGCGTACCCGAAGGAGTAATTAGAAGAACTTAAAGACTAACCAAACAACTGACTTACTGTAGTTGCTACCTTACTTGTGTTGTGGCTTTTACTTCAGTTACTTTCCTTGTTTCAGTGATTACTTTAGTTACTTTACTTGTACAACACTTGTTACCGTCTGTTACTGCTTTGAGTACTTACTTTACTATTACTTTAGCTTGTTACAGTTCACAGCACTTTACTGTTCCTGTATGATATTGGTTCAATATGTTCTTTGATGCATACCTCTATAATAAATTATGGAATTGGACTGTTTGGTTGATTTCTCACCAGCTTGAAAGAGTACTGACCCCGTTTTATGGGGATACAGGTATTTGCTTAGGTGTGCGATGGAGCTCGATGTGTGGCAACGGACGTGAATCCACACTCCTGAACCTTCAGAGATCTTGGCAGTTGTTTTATAAAGGGATTTGCTTGTACTATTTGTAAATTTGTAAATAATAAAAGTTGTTTCACTTCCATGTTGTTTCACTCCTGTGACCCACCCTGGAGTTCGCCGCTTGTGTCCCTTTTGGTACTTCCGCACTTGCGCAATCATTTTCAAATAAAAAAAAGTTTACCCTAAATCCAAAGGATTTCAAAGGATTTTACAAGTCGGGAATTCTGGGGCGTCGCAATATGGTATCAGAGCGGTGTTTTAAAAAGTATTACAAAAGTGTGGTTCAAGTCTCTGCACGCATCGACCATCACACTGTAAGTATGTTTAATTCAATTTTTGTTGTTTAAATTGCTTATCTTGTATGTTTGGATGAAATTGTGTGTTTTTCGAGTGTTGTCCGGTGCGAGACACAGTTTCATGATTAAGCTTCGTATTTTGGCTTGATGTATTGATTGTCGGAACCTAAGGGTTCGTTTGCGCTTGTGGATCTAGTTTCTCAAGCCGATTCGAGTAGACTCCTGTGAGAGTTGGAGACGATTGATATATCATGAGTTTTTGACTAAAATGTCTTGTAGATATGTGCGTATGTTTCACGCTGAAGTGGTCGAACACGATGTGCTTTGAAGTAAGAATTGTGAATGCATAGGATGATGCAATGATCTGGATATTTGCACATATAACTTGAATCCTGTGAATTTATTGCGTAGTGTAAAATCTTCTATGTGATGCAATTGTCTTGTCTTCTAAATAGAATTATCGAGAGCATGCGGTAGATGTTTAGATTTGATACATGGTTATGGTTCGTGGAACCTTGTTGGGAGAATATGTGATTTTGTGTTTTGTTCTGCCATGTGAAGTGATACGGTGCCTATTGCTGATATTTGTGCTTTGTGCCTATATTGGTGGCTTCTGACCCTGAGTGCGGTCAATTGTTTTGAGCAGTCGATTGTATTGATGCATGTATCACTGTGTATGGTATTGGTCGAGGATCTGATCTCCAATGGATTCTCTGTGAGGGAAGATATGACCAAGACCAGGTAATCCGACTAGAGTGGTAGAATCTCTATGAGGGTATGCATTGTCCAAGACCGGGTAGCCGCGGAGCCGGTGAACTGTGAGGAAGTGTACTGTCCAAGACTAGGTATAACATCTAGGGCGGTAAATCCTTGTGAGGTCGTACGTTTCCCAGACTAGGTGATCCAGCGTGGATCTTGTTAATCATATTAGTGGCTATCGACTCTATGAGCGGTCATTTATGATGAAGTGTGTATCGTAGTGATTTTAATTGATTATGGCCTTTGTTGAGGATTGGTTTCTCAAAGGGTTCTTTGTGAGGGTAGGTATGATCAAGACCAGGTAATCCGGCTAGAGTGGTAGAATCTCTGTGAGGATATACACTGTCCAAGACCGGGTAGCCGCAGAGACAGTGAACTGTGAGGAAGTGTATTGTCCAAGACCAGGTATACCATCTAGGGCGGTAAATCCTTGTGAGGTCGTACGCTACTCAGATCAAGCGATCCGGCGGGGAGCTTGTGTGATTTTGAATTCCATGAAAAGTTATAATGAGCAGCATTGATCTTCTGATATTGATTGATATAGCCAGTTATGAATCTATAGACTTGACTTTCTGTTTAGTGTAATTGTATGCCCAGCCTAGATGTGTGAATTAAATCTTTACTGATTTTTTTGGATCATAACCATGTTTTGGACCTTCTACGGAAGGATGGGCTTTTATGAGAAAGTATGACGCCTTGAGTGAGTCATGATAGGTGGCAGTTGACCGCATTAGGCCTTGAGAGATGAGAATAGATTAAAGTTGTTTAGGATGAAGAGTCTGTTAGAGTGGCGATTCTCTAACGTTTGTCGGCTAGAATGGTGATTTTCTAGCGATAGCGGCCTTGTATGGTGTCGCTTGAGTCCGTCCGTGGAACATGCTTATTTGTTGTGTTGTTGTTGCACAATTGAGTTGTTATGTGGCTTTTGTCTGAATTATGTGTTGTGTGCTCATGGTTTTTGTTTGCTTGTTGCGATTATCGTTTCGTGAGCATGGTTGTTAGATCTAGCGATTGATTATCGTGTCTTTTGTAATGATAGATGACTTGGAAGACTAGATGCAACAATATTTTGAGCACTGTGAGCAACCTTGCAGAGGTTGTGCAACAACAAGCGGTTGCGATACAACAGATGGGTGTGAATCTTCAACATATAGTCCAAGGTGGGCATATCACGAGCACAGATACGTATAAGTGAATCATGGAATTGGATCCTCCTGCTTTCAAGGATAAGACAGACCCTGAGACTGCCGAATCGTGGATACGTGAGAAGGAGCGGAAGTGTCAGAAAGTATCTCAGCACCGCCAGCGAATACGATCCCAGTGATTGAATGTCCAGCGAAAGTGTCGACAATGCGACGAAGATCATGCTTTTGGAGCTTGTCCTCATTACGATGGCAAGTGTTTCAAGTGTGGACAACCGGAGCATATTATCAAGTTTTGTCCAAAGAAGTCTACGGGAGACTTAGTTGTGGCCGATTAGGCGCTGTCAGACGAGATCTGACCATTTTGTTGTTGTTTGATGCTTTGTGATTTCGCGGACGAAATCATTTTTAAGGAGGGTAGGATGTAAGACCCGCGAATCTTTCTGAGAATTTCACTGCTTACTTAGTATTGAAATGTATGCTTTCGTGTGTATATGAGACGATATCACGTAATTTGATGTAATTGACTGTGCATTGTGTTTTAGCTTCGCACGCGCGACCCAAAAATCGCGTAAGAACACTATGTAAGTAAGAAGAGCCTAATTCCGGATGAATTAACCTTTGAAACTTTAAGGGTAAGTTATAATATGTTTATATAGCTTGTCCCCGAATTTGAGACCTATATGACGTAAAAACCTCGTCAGTGCATATGAATTATGAGTTTTGCTTAAAAATAATACGCGAGTCGTAATACGCTTGTTTCTCGCAAACGAAAGAGAATTTTCTTAGGAGGCATTCAACATTCCATGTTAATTGAGGGTTTGAAAAGAACTAAGTGATTTATTGAAATCGAATTCCATTTTTGAAAGCATTAATAGCATTATTTTAAATATAGTGCATTTGGACGATTTTGGGTTTTGGATCTGGAGTTGGTTCAGATCCATGGACGTCCAGCCCCTATGTGCGCCCTCTAGGGGAGACAATTTGGCTTTGGTTGACCAGCTGGTCAAAGGTAGACCAGCTGGATGGTATTTTTGAAAGATTTTGCATGGTTTTTGAAAAGTAGGCCACGATTGGCAATTGTTCTTTTCAAAAACTCATGATGAAGCTTGGGGCTTCATCATGAGGGGCACATTCCAATAAAGGGAGGCATGGGGCTGGCGCCCCATGGCCTTTTGGTAAAGCTTTTGAACTATTTCAAATACCTTAAATTGGTTGGCTGGGTTGGGCGGCAACCTAGGGCAGCCTTTTGTAATTCTCAAAAAAATATTAATGGCACTTTGAAGACTTAAAGGAAGGGCGATTTTGAAAAGAGTTTCAAAGAGTTCAAAAAGAAGGCATGCATTGGCTATGGGGGGGCATGGAGCACCCCAGCTCTCCATCTAAGTTGGGTTAATCCCAGCCGTCCATTCTAAAAAACCTAACTATTTAAAGCTTTAAGAGAGAGAAAGAGGTACTTCACTTGGGCGATTTTTGGTGGAGCCTCTCTGTCTTCCCCCTCTTATTCTTCTCCAAACCGTGAGTGAGTGTGAGAGAGTTAGAGATTGTGTGTGGGTGAGCACCTAGCTGGAACTCCAAAACGTAGCTACTATGCTCCATTTCCAAAAGCCTCGGAGGTGAGATTTCAACCTCCTTTTCAATTGCACGACTTCTTGTTTTGGTTAAATGTCGCATATGTTCCTTCTTCACATCACATGGCATGAAATCGAACTGCATTTGATGCATTTTGTGGCATGCATGGAGGTTTCGGTGGATTAGGCAAAGTGTGTGCGCTTTTGTAGTTTAGCCATGCTTTCTTATGTTCAGTCAAGATTTTGAATGGGTTTCGTAGCACACTCGCATTATATGTTTGATTTGCAATCTTTAGAAGAAGCACCTTTCCCCTTTTATCGTTTTAGAAGCTGGTTTGCATTCTCTTCTTTTGGCGTTTTGGGGATGGGTGTGGTCTGCTGGGTTGCAGCCCCCACACCTGGTGGTAGGGTCGGTATCCTGCCCCCTTCCCATGTTATGGGTGCAAGTGTGGGTTGGGCACGTGCATAGCCCAACCCAAACATTTTCTTTCTCGGTTTGCCCAATCTGAACCACGTGGGTTCAGACTGAATGCTGACTTCCCCAGGTCTGAGCACAGACTCAAGCCAGCTGGGGGGTTTCCTCTGTTTGAGCCCAGGGCACTCGGGTGGCCTGGGCGCGCTGACGCCCAAGCGCCCTGCGCTGGCGCCATAGGCGCTGGCCCTTTGTGGCTGGGGTGGTTTGCAGCGCCCTGCACCACCGTGGCTGGTGCGTCTGCACTCTCCCTCCCTGCTGGTCTGGACGCTTTCGTCTAGACCATGTTCTTAGTACCAACGTTGGATCCGGTCCTGCAGCAGGCCCGAGTCATGCCTGCTGCACTTGAACCGAATTCGGTTCAGGTGTTGTGCTTGTTTGGCATGGAGCAAGTCTGGATCAGACTTGTTGTGGGCTCCCTGACCCTTTTTGGTGTAGGCACAAGACTATACCAGACCTGTGTACGACACTCGCTGCACCTGAACAAACCCGGTTCAGGTGGTGTTTCGTGGACCCGAGCTGGGGCAAGTCTGGACCAAATTTCCAGACTTGCTGCCAAGCGTTTTGGACCTCATGGTCCGGCTGCATAGGTCTGGACCGTTGCCCAGACCAGCGGTCCACTTGGACTCGTGTAACAGCAGCACCTATACGGTGTTTTTAGGCAGCTTTGCTCCCGAGTTGTGCGACTGCAGTAGTTGACAACAGCGTGTGATGATATGCTTGTTTTCACAACCGAAATGTGGTCTTAGTTGCAACCGGGATATGTGGTTGCTGCAGCAGTTTGGGGCAGCAAGTGTTCGGGCCCCGCTCTTGTTGTTTTGCGGGTTTTTCTTGTAGTTCATCTGTCTTGGATTGGCAGCACATCGCATATGCACACAAAGTTGCTGGATCATCCTTTCGCAAACAACCCTCTTTGTCGCCGCCATGGCAACAAAAGGATATAGTTAAATATGTATCGATCACGCGTGCAATGACATGCTAAGTGCATCGGAGTTGGCACTATACGCAATCTTGTGGTTCACAATTATGAAAGCAAATTAACGCTTGTGAAGGATACAATTCAATGTAAACCAAGGAAAACAGTGTGCTTATTGGCTTGCACGAGATCAATTTATCTGAATGCATTGGTTCGATGATTCGAACACTTAGTCTCCATTTTTGTGATCATGACACTTGGCGCTTGCACATTTTCCGATGTGCATGGCTCTCGTTGTATAGTTATGGAATTCACAAAATTTAAGGGTTAGCCTCGAAACAAGGCACGTGACTGTGACAGAGTGTGTGTTTAGCATGACAATACATTGTGTATCCTTGTTGTTGAACTCTTTGGCGAGTTATGTCGGGTTGTAGACCCACTTTGCGAGACAAGTTCGCTTATGTTAGTGATACAAGTATTGTAGGCTTTTGCACGCCTTTTGATTGTTCTAGAGCTGCCTACCGTGGCAAAATGTTTCTAACTGTCTCATCGTGAGGCACTTTGCTTTGCAATGTTAAAACAGCTTGTTCACGTACTTGTCGCATAATGCACACGCATGATCACTCACACTTGTGCTTTACTTGTTTAGTTCGTATCATTTCATTGAATTATAAAGCATGCTTGATTGCCTCGTACGCACTTGTTACTGTTGCTCCTTGCTTATTTATGCAAAGCCTCTATTACTTATATTTGTGCAAAAGTTAGTAATCATGTGGTACTTTTACACTTTGCACATGGCACATCCTGACAATAATACAAAGTAGTGCGTACCTTGAGGAGGTACATTGCTTGAGGCATTGGCAAGTGCACAAGATGCACTTTCTTCATGAAATGAAAAGAATGGAATTTGAACACCATAGGGTATGAATGAAAATAACTTGTTTGGGCTCAGTTGGAGTCTTTGGGCAGTGGCCCTTGTGTGTGATTGGACTCTTATGTGAATATACCCTAAATTAGAAAAGAAATAATATGGTGTTGTGACTGCTTTCACGAGCAATGTGCTCTATTGGCCGTGTGAGGCTGAGCATGTGAATGGGCAGGCCAAGTCCTTGTTTTGCGTACCCCGCGGAGACCACGAGGCAAATTCCTCGTTGAGAGGTATGATTAAACAATGAGTCTAAGAAAGATAAACCACTTCGCCCCATTCACAAAACGGTTCACCTTGGAGAGGGTGGATGGTACAACCCTGAGTGACTTGTCGTTACTACGACATGTGTTTTGCCAAGAGCTTTAGCGACCTTTGGCCTCCAGTCACTCAAAGTCAGGGAGGTCGAGGTTACCTTTTTAGGACCTCACTACTGCAGTAGTATGGATTGCAATCCTTGCCTATGCGAGTGTTTTCTCCCAGCTGTGTGCTACTCGCATGAGGTTGACTCGGTCTGTAGCTTCCCTGGTTATCACACTAGAACTTGAATAACAGACGTCGGGTGTATGTCTCACAGAATGCGAGGTTCCTTCGCGTACCCGAAGGAGTAATTAGAAGAACTTAAAGACTAACCAAACAACTGACTTACTGTAGTTGCTACCTTACTTGTGTTGTGGCTTTTACTTCAGTTACTTTCCTTGTTTCAGTGGTTACTTTAGTTACTTTACTTGTACAACACTTGTTACCGTCTATTACTGCTTTGAGTACTTGCTTTACTGTTACTTCAGCTTGTTACAGTTCACAACACTTTACTGTTCCTGTATGATATTGGTTCAATATGTTCTTTGATGCATACCTCTATAATAAATTGTGGAATTGGACTATTTGGTTGATTTCTCACCAGCTCAAAAGAGTACTGACCCCATTTTATGGGGATACAGGTGTTTGCTTAGGTGTGCGATGAAGCTCGATGTGCGGCAGCGGACGTGAACCCACACTTCTGAACCTTCAGAGATCTTGGCAATTGTTGTTTTATAAAGGGATTTGGTTGTACTATTTGTAAATTTGTAAATAATAAAAGTTGTTTCACTTCCATGTTGTTTCACTCCTGCGACCCACCCCAGAGTTCGCCGCTTGTGTCCCTTTTGGTACTTCTGCACTTGCACAATCGTTTTCAAAAAAAAAAAAAAGTTTACCCTAAATCTAAAGGATTTCAAAGGATTTTACAAGTTGGGAATTCTGGGGGCGTCACATTTCCTATGCCTACCTCCACTGTTATTTACCTGCGATTCCATTCCCCTGCTGCCCTATTATGGCATCATCCATCCATCTACCTGTGCATTCATTTTTGATACTTACACTCATCCCACCCTCTGCACAACCATGTTCCCAACACCCATTTACCTGCTGCAAACTACAACATATATCATATTTTCATCATTAACAATTCAGGCACCTATGCATCCTCATTTTTACATCATTCATTGCTTTAGTAGCATATTCACTTGGTCTTACTAAATTTCTGTTATAACTCTAGTTCATGCATATGCAAAATCCAGTCCAAATTCCCAGGTTCATTCGGTCGATCCATGTTTCCCCTATATCTCCATCTTACATGTGTCCTCATAAATATATTCTCCATGGCATAAGCATGATATCTAATGCATTACATAGGCATTTTCACATACCTATCTTCAATGGAATATGCATAACATTCAAATATTACATATGCATTCCCCATTTAGAATAGGCATGACCATTTCAGTATTAATTTCCCCTTTACATGTTATAGTTCGGTACTAACTCACTTTTTTCAGGAAATGCATGGAAAATGCTACTTTTCTTCCTAAATTAGGGGTTCTTGTAATCTAAATTTCAATTCAAAACTTGTAATAGCCAGATTATAATGAGAATTTTATATTTCCAGTCTTAGAATAGAATGAATGAGCATTTAAATATCATGAATTATCTGTTTCATGTCATTTTCTCCTTTTATTTTCAAAATTCACGAATGGAAACATGAATGACACATGCACCACTCTAATAGGAGGTGATTAAATCCTAAGTTGATGATTTGCATCAATGGCCATAGTCAGGATGTGAACAAAACTTAGGATTTTCATCTTTTATGGAATAACATCGGATTCACACTGGATCCTTTTAAAAAAGCATCATGTTTCCAAAATATTTTCCTTCCTTTATTAGAGTTTAATTTAAAATCAATTCAAGATATGTATCAATGACCATAGTCAGGATATATTGAGAATTAATTTCATCTTAAACCCTATAAAAGCACCAAAAATACGTTTTATTCTTCACTTGAATTTAAATATGATTATTATACAATACATTTTATGACCATAGTCAGAAATGTATTATATCTTCAATCTTATTTTAATTCACTTAAAGAATGAAATATGCTTTTCAAAATCCAACTTCAAATCCTTTAATTCATTTCATCATTTAGGTTAGAATTACATCATATTTTCAAACATTCTTTTTCAAAATCCAAGTGATTTTGAGATATATTTTCAAGTATCTTCTTCATTTCTCAAATCAATCTTTAAATCTTATTCAAATTCATCATTCTATTCCCAATTCTATCTTATTTCAAAACTTCAAACTTCAATTTCAAAGTCCAATTTGACTTTGAAATTTCAAATTCACTTCTATATTAAAAATTCAATTTCCAATTCAAATCCAATTTCAAGGTTGAATTCAACTTAAAAAATTCAAATTCATTTCATTTCCAAGATTCGATTTCAAATTCAATTTAGCATTTCAGATCGTATATCAAAAGTTCAATTTAAACTTTGGAATTCCCAGATTCATCTTCTGATTTTTAAGCTCAAGTTTGAAATAAAGTTTATTCTTTATTTTTCAAAATTTCCAAAGTTCTATCTAAAGATTGAGTCTTGATTCTCAAATCAACATCAAGGTTTTGAGATTGATTCTGAATTTCAAAATCCAATTTTTCCTAAGTTTAAAGCCTACTTTCAAATTCAATTATGATTCCCAAATCCAGATACCATCTTCCAATTTCATCATTGGATTCTAGATTTAGAACCCAATTTCATCTTGGATTCTAGATTTCAAAACTAATTCCATTTAGGATTCTAGATTTTGGATTCAATTTCATCTTGGATTCTAGACTTCGGATCCAATTCCATTTAGGATTCCAGATTTTGGATTCAACTCCATCTTGGATTTCAGACTTTAGATCCAATTCCATTTAGGATTCCAAATTTTGGATTCAACTCCATCTTGGATTCTAGATTTCGGATCCAATTCCATTTAGGATTCCAGATTCCGGATTTAATTTCATCTTGGATTCTAGAATTCAGATCCAATTCCATTTAGGATTTCAGATTTTGGATTAAACTCTATCTTGGATTCTAGATTTCGGATCCAATTCCATTTAGGATTCCAGATTCCAGATTCAATTTCATCTTGGATTCCAGATTTCAGATCTAATTCCATTTAGGATTTCAGATTTTGGATTCAACTCCCTCTTGGATTCCAGACTTTGAATCCAAATCTATTTAGGATTCAGATTTCGGATTCAAATCCATCTAGGATTCCAAATTTTAGATCAAATTCCATTCTAGATTTCAAAATCCAGTTCCATTTCCAATTCCTACTTTTTAAAAAAAAACCATTTTTAAATCTATTTCTCAAATCTGAATTCAAATTCAATTCCTGTTTTAGGTTTTGAATTCAAAATTTTCCTTTTCAAAATCGATTCTTAGAAATCAATCCAAATTCAAAGTCCATTATGACTTTGAAAATTCATTCTTATTTTAAAATTCTAATTCTAAATTCTTTTTTTTCTTTGTCTAAAGGCTTATCTTTTCAAATTCTGATCACTCAAAGACTTGAAATTTCAAGTCTCTTCTTCCAGATCTATTTCAAATTCTAAGTTAGATTCAAAGTCTAACTTTTTCAAACCAATTTCAAATCTTCGAATCATTTCTTCACTCCATTATCAAATTTATTTCAGAATCACTTGGAAAATCTCAAAATTTCTAAACTATTTTCTCAAAAGTGCATACATACTTGCATTCGCACAAGCATGATTCTTTGTGCATTTTAGACTTAGAATAAATTCTTATACAATATTTAGGCAAAGCAAAAAGGCATAAATTCGATCCTTGGTTCGATTACCCCTGGTAAAGATGTCAAGAACGGTCGAACCTCGTACCGACGAGCGAATCCCGTCTCTCCATTTTCCCGCAAATTTTCAAAATGAAGGCGAGTAATTTCAAAACATTTTTTAAGGTCAAGTGAGACCTTTGCAAAAGAATTCCTCTCTTCTTACTTTTTTTTTTCATTCTTTCTTCTTTTCTACATTTTATTCCCCCTTCAAAAAGGCGAATAGAGGTTAGAAAGGAAAGAGAGGAGGAAAAGAGAAGAGGAACCAAGAGAATTTTTTTTGCAATGATCATATGTTATCGTCGCAAAAATTTTCGTCTTCCCTTCCCTGCGGGAGAGAGAGAAAAATGCTTTCGCGAGTCAAACTTGACTAGAGTTTTGGAAATTGTTTTGAAATACTCGCTTCCATTTTGAAAATAGCGGGAAAATTCATAGAATGGGGCTCGACCTGTCGGTACGAGGTTCGACCGTTCCTGCTGCCTTTAACAGAGGTAATCGAACCAAGGACCAAAAGTGTGCTTGACTTAGTGTTATCATCGCAAAAAAAATTTCCCCTCCCTTGCGAGAGATAAACGAATTTCGCGAGTCAAACCCGACCAAAGTTTTGAAAATGGTTTTTGAAATTACTCGCCTCCATTTTGAAAATTTATGGAAAAATTCGGTGGAATGGGATCCGCCTGTCGGTACGAGGTTCAATCGTTCCTTGCGCCTTTACAAGTGGTAATTGAACCAAGGATCAATTACGTGCTTTAACTTGACTCAAATATCTAAATTATGCTCTATTTTTCCTAGAATGCATAGAGAATCATGCTTGTGCTATGAGATTTTAAAAATAATGCAAGTTTGAGAAAATATGTTGTTTGTTTGGAAAATTGAAATATGCTTGGAAAATGATTGAAGAAGTGCTTGAAAATGGAATTCCTGGGAAAATCATTGAATTTCATTGGAAATAAGAAATTGGATTGGAAAATGAATTCTCATGAAAACTTGAATCTTGGGAAAATCGATTTTTGAGATTTGGAATTGCTTTTTTGAGAAAATGGATTTGAAAATTCTGAGAAAATCAAGAAAGATCATTGGAAAATGACTTTTGAAATGGAAAATAGATTCTCAGGAAAATGAGAACTCTGAGAAAATCGATTTTTGAAAACTTGGGATTTTGAAATTTGAGAATCTTAAAATATTGGAAAATCTTTATCTGAACTTGGGAAATGCTTTGAAATATCATTTGAAAACTTAGGATTCTGAGAAAATCAAATCCTGAGAAAGACTTGGTAAATCCTTGAGAAAATTGATTTTTCTCAAATTGAAAATGGAAAATGAACTTGAAAATAATGCAATTTGGATAATATGAATGAATGAATGAATGAATATGAATTGGAAAATGGAATTTCAATGACGAATTGGGAAATTCTTTTGAAACTTTGAGGAATGCAGTGCATTTTTTAAGTTAGCCTAAGAGTGTAGGCTGAATGTGGCTAATATGAAGATCATAAATCTTGGCTTTCTTCGTATTCTGACTATGGTCATAAATATGAATCCCACCGAGTTTATAAACTTCATAAGAGCTTGTGCACGTACCATTCATGTCAACCATAGTGAATTTGAAATAAATGCACATGAATCATACATCAAATATTGAAATTTGCAGAAATTAAACTATATGCAATGCAATCCTATTTTAAGCAGAAAAGTAACTCTTATTCCAAATTATTACATTTGATGTTACATTTAATTGAAATAAAAAAAATAAAACTAAGTCTTCTTCTTGAATATTCCTACAAAACTAGAAAACAATGTTAGCATAAAAATGTAGGTTTTTCTGAATTTATCCAAAAATATGAGAAATTATCAGATATTATTCAGATATAAACCCAAATTCATACCCCCCTTGATATAAACATGAGAAATGAATTAAATTCGAAAATAAACTTGGAAATTCAAAATAGGGGTCAAAATGACCAAAATACCCCTGATGACCTTGAAATCAGGGCTTTTTGAAAGAATTTTTGTAAATTTTAAATATTTAAAAATCAAATGAAATAAATCAATACAATATGATGAAATATGATAATATGCATGAAAATTTATGAAATTAGAAATTGAAATTTCGAAATTTAGGTCAAAATGACCAAAATACCCCCGATAACAAGACTATGGTCTTGAAACTAGGGTTTTCTGAAATAAATTTTGCAAAAATAGAAAATATGAAATGCAAATAACACTGAAATTAACCCTAATAAGACTCTATATGCTAGTTTACATGAATAAAACCCTAAAATGGCAAAAATATCATAAAATATCAAATTTAACCTGATTTCGCCTGATTTTCGCTTCTAAATTTAAAGATAAACTAACCCATAGAGCAAATGAACTTGAAATTAAGCCAAATTTGGCATGGACACCTAAAATAACCCTAAAAATAGAATGGGGCTCAAAAATATAATTTTTTTGTATTTTTAAATATAGAAATTCAAATAAAAACCCTAAATTTTGTGATTTTTGCCTAAAAAGTTTATTCTAAAGGGAATGTCGGATATCCAACTTCCATAAAAAATTCTTAAATTTTATAGGGTGACAGAGGACAGTTAGGCAAAGTTTTTTGCTTTTTACACTTTCTGGTTTTGACCTATGGTCAGAGCTGTACAGCTCCGGCAAGTCGGATCCGAATCTGGCGACTCTAGGATTTGAGGGAAACAGACAGGTTTCGGTAGAAAATATGAGAAAAATAGCAAACAGATGGGAAAATGGCTGGAATTGTGGGAAAATGTCTCTGACAGATAGGTAAAAATTTGATCTTTTTTTATTATTGGGATTTGGGTTACGGTTTGGAAAAGGGTACACTGTTATCAGAGACCCAAATCTCTGAAATTTTGGGATATTAAAATCTGTCAGATAGAAAATAAAATTTTGGTAAAAATACTGAAACAGTTTTAAAAATCCTTAAATTTTGGTAAATGACAGGAAAACATGTTAGAAACAACTTTTGTGTTGAAAGTTTTTGCAGACGGGCTGCGGATTGAACGAAATCGATGCATTTAAGTATGTCTATACCCTGACAAAGGAAAATCGAGATTTTCCCAGAGGTCTGGAAAAACTGATTTTTGACAGAGGTCAAAACTAATTGAAAAAACCTCAAAATTTTTAGATCATTAGTAGATTTAATTATAAATCCATTGTGATTTTCGGAGAACAATCCAGATCTCCCACAAGGGTGGTGCCAGAGGTTCTTTTCTGCTAAAGCAGAAATTGAAAATTCAGAGAAGCAGAAAACTCAATTTAGGGTTTGATCGGTTTAGATGGGTTCTGGAACCCGAATTGAATCAAATTTTCAGAAATAAATCAGAGACATATAAGCCTAATTGCTCTAAATTTTGCATAATTTATTAATGCAGAATCTCACATAAAATAATGTATAGACTTTTCACACAAAATCAAAACTTGTAAACTCTTAAACCAAATACTAACAAATTTACACTATATGAATAAAACAATAAAATGAATCTATATGAACCTAAATGTGATGCTTTTTAAAAAAATAAAATGATCAGGGGTATGACTTAGATCTAATATTGGCCATTGAGGTGAGAGATCTAGTCCATCCATCAAACGGATCATCTCCCCTACATAGCCTCAATCATAAAAATTTTAAACCATGTAAAAAAAAACAATTTTGAACTGATTTCCAACTATGTTCATGAGAGCATCACTCTAATAAAATTTAACACAAATGTTAAATCAAGAGAGATATACCTTACCTTGGGGTTTTGATGCAACCAATGACCTATTACAACACCCGTGAAAGAGGTTGAAGAAGAAGACTGGTGGTCGGCTATGGGGAGTTCCAAAGAAGGTTGCTGTTAAGCTTCAAGGTAGATGGATTGGCTGGAGATGCTCTTGGAAGAGGTGGCACAAGCTTGATGTTGCTTTAAGGATGAAGCAAGAGGGTGCTGGTTGAAGCGGCTTGGAGGTACCGAAGTGTGGTTGCAAGGAGGTGATGTTGGCGTTGAAGCTGATGTGAAGAGGATGGTTGGGCGACGACTGGGGCTAAGGTGGAAGCAACTACTTGAAAACATTGGAGATGGCTGGAGGGAGGAGCTTCTCTTGTGTGATGGCTGAAGCCAAGGTGAAGATGTGTGCTGCTGTAGTGAGAGGTGGTGAAGGCTGCAGCTGGAGTTTGTTGAAGGTGGAGCAATGGAGGTTGGCTGGAGTTGTTGTTGTGGGCTGAAGGTACAAGGGGAGCTGCAAAGGGAGAATCCAAAGAGAAGGGAGAGGGAGCAAGGGGCTGAATGGGAGACAGTTAGAGAGAAGAGGTGTGAGATGAGATGGGGAGGCAGCTCACATCTAATCTTCTCTTGTTATTACTTAGGGAAAAATAGAACCAAAAACCTAAGTTTTTAATCAAAAGGGTTAATGGGGAATAAGAGAGAGAGAGAGAAAGAGAGAGGCGTGAAGGGATGTGAGAGATGGGCCTAGCATGAGATGGATATGCTGCAGTTGGGAAGGAACCGGAAGTGTGTGCTGCAGGCTGTAGGAGGTTGAAGCTGAAGCAAGGTGGAGGTGGCTGCTGATGGCTTGAATCCAGAGGAGCTGCTGCAAAGGCTAGATGCTTTGAAGGTGGTTGAAGAACTGCAATCTGGAGACGCCAATTGGAAGAGGTGTTGTACCTGCCAAGGAAGCACCGACTGGAAGAGATGGGGGTGAAGGAGGAAGCTTGGTTGCTGTGGTGGCTGAAGCCAAGGTGCTGCTGGAGATGGCAAGGGGAGGTTGCAAGGGCTGGGCTGAGAGAGGCTGCAACAGCCAAGAAGGAAGAGAGAGAGAGAGAGAGAGAGAGACCTTGAAAGGATGGGAGAGATAGGCATTTTTTTGCCCAGCCGTGTAACCTTTTGTTTTTGGGTTGGTAACTTAGGAAAGATGCAATCTTTCCCTAAGTTTCCTGATTAATAAAGAAGGGTTGTAACGAGAATGGCTGCAGCCATACGGCTGTGGAGGGAAAGAGTAAGGAAGAAAGGGGAAAGAAGGAAGGGAAGGAAAAGGAAAGAAGAGGGGAATAAGGAAAAGGAAAGAAAGGGGAAGAAAGGAGAGGGAAAGAAGAAGGAGGGGGGCTGGATTGCCATACGTGAGTGGAGGGAGATGAAAGAATGGAGGAAAGAAAGAAAAGAAGGAAAGAAGGAAAGAAGGAAAGAAAAAGAAAATAAATAAATAAATAAATAATTAAAAAAAAAAGAAAATGGAGGAAAAAGAATAAAGGAAGTGGGCTAGGGTGGTCGACCCCCTTGTGGGTCCCACCTTAGGAAGAATAAAATAATTAAAAAAATAAAATAAAACAAACAAAAAAATAAAGAAAAAGATAAATTTTTTTCTTTTCTTATAAATTAAAACAAGAAAGTGCAAATGGATGGGCCATCTCAGAGCGGGTCCAAATTTCGCTTTTGAAATTCATTTTGATGATTAAAGGGGTAAAATAGTCTTTTCAAAAAATTTCTAGACGAAACCAGCTATTTTTGGCAGTTTTTGAAACGAGCACGGATTTTGAAGTTCAATACCTCGTTGCGAAGCAAATCCACTGTAGAATTTGAAAATTTAATTTTGAAAGAAATCTAAATTGTTTTTCTTGAGAAAATATTTCCAAATTTAGAATCTCGGGGGTAAAAATGTCAATTTTGAAAAACTTGGGGTTTGAAATTGATTTCTGAAAGCTTTGGAAACTTGATCTGGATTGAAATTTATAAAATTGGAGTTCTGGACTTCGAAAATGAAATGAAATGAAATGTGATGAAATGTTATGAAATGCTAAGAAATGATGAGAAATGACATGAAATGACATGTGAAATGCTAACTCTGAGTGGAGAATTTTGGATTTTAAACACCGATTGGCAGTCATACCAGCTTAAAAAGCATTAAAATTGATAAAATTTGCAAAATGGTTGAAGAAATGGTTTTTGGACTCTACTGGGTTAGAGTGACATTGAAAATTGGGGTTCAAGCTGGATTGAACTGAGATGAGCTGGATTCTAGAGTTTCAGAACTCAAATGAACTGACCAGACACTGACTCAACTGACCTTTCCGACTGAATCTTCAAGAAATACTGCCATTTTTAGAGAAATGGTACGGAATGGTCACTAGAGTGAAGTGAATTAGAAATCTGAGTTGGCTTCGAGCTAGGACAAAGGTCAGTAATACTGACATGAACTAAAATAGGTCAATTGGCTGAACTCAGCCCAATTTCAGCTCAAAGAGCTGAAATGGACTAAAATGGGCTCCAGGACACTTAGAAATGGTTTTGAACTGAAACTGGAGCACTCGAACTCCTAGTGAGCTCAAGTCAGAATCTGGGAAATATGACTGACTATGAATGACTGACTTGGAGACAATTGACTTGGATTTGAGTGAGAAATAAGCTCATTTCTGAAGAAATGATCCCATTTTGGCAGGAATGGTCAGAAATGAAAATGGTCTGTTCATTGTGAGCTCAGATGAGCTTGAACTGATATTCTAACTATTCTTAGCTGACCAATGAGCTTGGTTGACTCCGACTGACTGGGGTTCGGGATGACTTAGGGGTAAAATGGTAATTTTCTAAGTGAAAATGGGTAAAGTGGTAATTTTCTGAAACTGACTCGAGGTTTGACTCCAACACCGACCTAACAGGGTTGGCATTGCACGATGAGGGTTGTTTGAGAATGGATGAGGAAAATTTGGGGTGTTTACAGATGCCCCTCTTTGCTACTAAGCCGGTTTAAGACTGAGCTTAGTGGCAAAGAAAAACACACCGAATTTGGGCTATAAAAATGCCCCAGTTAGAAGGATCTGACTGGATATGAAGAAATTAGCCCTGATGAAAATGGTAGATATGAAGTGAAGAATGAAGAAGAAAATTTTACTTTGAAAAGAAGTGAGATTCTGGTTTTGCCCTTAACCTGGATGGGACGGGAAATACTTTGTGTAGAAACTAAGCTCAGGTTTGACCCTTAACCTGACCGAGAATGAATTACCTCATCAGAATGAGACTCAGGTTTAACCCTTAACCTGATCGGGAAACGAAAATGATGGGATTCTCGAAAGAAGAACCCATGATGAAACCTTCAGACTTTCGCACAATGAATCTGATAGGGGTTTTGCAAAAGGATGAAATTGGGGTCCTTAAAGCTTGAAAAGGGGTTTGATTTTAGGCGCCTCATTGCTGAGACTAAATAACTTTTGAAATTGGTGACCTTTTGCGAGGAACTGATTTGTGGCTTAACCTCGAGCCGAAATTGGACTGTCTATGGTGGGACAGTGAGGACACAAGGAAGTGTGTGAATCTGAGAGCCCATGCGCTCAGATTATACCAACAGAAGGGAATGAACCTTGAAAACTCCCGTTATCAAGTCCTTAAAAGGGATAACAACTGATGTCAGGATGCACCAAAGATGAACCTCAAGCTCTCGCTTCACACCAGGATGACTAGAAAATATTGTCAAAATGTTGAAAATTGTTGTTGATTCGAAATAATTGAAAATGATGCACATTGTTTTGAAAATATTCCCTCTTTTCTACCTGAAGTATTACCTCCAATTGGGCTTAACTCCGTAGAATTAATATTCGAATTCAAATTGCTTGCAATTGACTTTCTTTCAAGGAAGCTATCAATTTCCTTGATATGAACTGAAAAGAAAGAATTCTTGATATTATGAAAGCAATTAGTGAAATAATATTGATAGTAGAATTTCACAAAATTTAAAGAGGATTCTTTGGCAGATTCGGCAGTCTGATATCCTGGGATTCTTTTCTCATGATGATCTTTCTGCACTCTTTTTTTTTCTTTTTGGCAGAATTAGAGCTCTCTTGGGTTTTTTTTTTGGGGGGGGGATTACATCATCCTTCATTTTGGTGATGTCTTGACTTTTCTCTCTCTTTTTTTTTTGGAAGGGTACGTTACAAACTCCTTCATCTTGGAGATGCTCTGATCCTTCTTTTCTCTCAGAGATTATATTGACGGTTATTGGCTCCTTGGTTGGAAATCTCTTGATGGTAGTAGAAATTAAATATCCTTTAGGGTTTGTTGGGAGGCTCATCGCAGTCGCCTTCATCTTAACGGTGCTCCAAACTTTCTCTGGAAGGATTCGTCACAAACTCCTTCATCTTGGAGATGATCCAAATCTTCTTTGGCTCCGGGGGTGTAACTCGCATAATTCGTCTTCAACTTGACGACAATTGAGAGATCCCCTTTACAGATATTTAATTGCAGCTTAAATGATTGCAGAGATATGGCAATTGAACGGATTTTTCTATATCACCCAGGATATTTTGACTAATTTATTTTCCAAGAATGATCTTTAAAAATGTGCTATTGACTGCGATCAATACCGATCACTTATGGCTTTGCAACAACATTGAATTTCTTTTGCTGGCCACATCAAGGATTTTATTCTTCATCCTTTTGCTGGTCACATCAAGTGAAAGCTTTGTCCTTTCGAAAGTAATACTAAAAGTATTTTGAGGTAATGTTTTTGTGCAATAAATATTTTTGAAATCAACAAATCTTTAATGACAAATTGGCAAAATTTTCTTGAAATCCTTTGTGGAAGCAAGCACTTGAAACACGACTCAACGCATCCATGACAAAAATTCTCTTCTCCTTTCTCCAAAGGAGAAGATTTAGAAATTGGAAATAGAAATTACTCCTCTCTTCCCTGAAGAGGAGGTGTTTGCAAAACAAACTTTCGAAGAGAAATTAAGCTTTCGTCAAAACTTCCTAACATCAGGCTTCTCTTATGGAAAGGGGGTCGGTAATGGTGAGGTCGGTGAATTGGTCATGAAGGAGCGAGTCCATCACACTCTCCCTAAAAAGAGGGTCCTTCATGATGAAATGGCCTAGTATGAAATTGTGGTCACAAGGAAAGCGAACTTTCATCGAAGCTCTCCCTGAACTAAGGGTTCCTTATATGAAATTGGAAATTTGTTTTGCAAACGGTTCACACAGACACGAGTCCCTTCAAACTCTCCTTGAAAAGGGGCTAGGTGAACAAAGGATAGCATGCGAAAAGAATGAGCTCCCTTGAACTCTCCCTGTAAAAAGGGTCTCTCGCAAGAGGAAATGACTAAAATTGGTATTGGGTGACCAAAAGGGTGGAAATTGAAATTTTGAAATTTTGAAATTTGATATTTGAAATTGGAAATTGAAAATTGGAAATTAGGAATTTGGAAATTGATATTTGGAAATTGGAAATTGATTGATCCTAAGGTCGAAATTGGAGTTGATTGACACAAAGGTCGAATTTGAAAATTTGACAATTGGTTGACCCGGAGGTCAAAATTGGAAATTTGGAATTTGATTGACCTGAAGGTTGAAATTAGAAATTTGGAAATTGGTTGACCAGGAGGTCTGAAATTGGTAATTGGGTGGCCCAAGGGCCGAAATTGAAATTGGAAATTGGAATTTTGAATTTAGAAATTGGAAATTTTGAAATTGAAAATTTTGAAATTGGAAATTGGAAATTGAAAATTTTGAAATTGATTGACCCAAAGGCCGAAATTGGAAATTGGAAATTAGAAATTGGAAATTGGAAATTAGTTTACTGGGAACAACATGGGTCCAATATGAATTCAGCCTAAGAATTGAAATTCCACTAGAGGGGGGGTGATTAGTGAAATACGATAAAGATCGATAAAATAAAATAATCAGGCAATAAGGCACAACACATAAAACACAGAATTTATACTGGTTCGGTCAATACCCAGACCTACATCCAGTCCCCAAGCAAACCACTTGAGCTTTCCACTATAACATCCGAGTCACCGGATAAATAGTACAACACCCTCTTCCTCAGAGGTCTTCTTCTCTCAACAGAGAAGGGGCACACCCTCTTCCACAGAGGTCTTCTTCTCTCAACAGAGAAGGAAAACACCCTCTTTCACAGAGGTCTTCTTCTCTCAACAGAAAAGGGCAACACCCTCTTTCACAGAGGTCTACTTCTTTCAACAAAGAAGGAAAACAGTGAATAACAGAGTTACAATACTTCCTATAGAACCTTCAGAATGATATGAATGCACGAATGAAGGATTCTCAAAATGTTCTGTTTGTCACTCAGAGGATACTCTTTGTCAAAGAGCTATACTTGACTTTTTCTCTTTTCTTTCTTTTCTTTTTCTCTTTCTTTTTCAAGGCTCTCTTTTCAAATATCGAATAGGAATTTTTCTCGTTGTAAGCTAACATGTCCATTCCATTCATGTTGAATAGTTTATTTGAGTGTTTTATATAGCTTTAAAAAAGTAGTCGTTACTTTTTGAAATCGTAGCCTTTTTGAGATGTGAAATGTTATGTCATTTCAAAAAACATCTTTAGAGAAATTCGAAAAAGCCTTTTTCCATAAAAGTAAAGTATGGGGTACACTAGTCGTTGTAATATTTTAGGTAATACATATTTTATGTAAAAAGTCTATTTCTTACAATAGTACATTGAACGTTGGATTGTAGTTTTGTCTTTATCCTAATTAATGATTTGAGGTATATAAGTACTTCTTTACGTTAAATGAGTGTAAGTACAATGAGTGCTTTGAGATATTTATTTGTACATAGTCATGTCAAGTGTTTTCTTTATGTTGTGTTTTTCAAAGTCTTCAGAGAGAATGAGGACTACAAAAAAGTCGACATTCTTGAGAAGGATATTTAACAAGGATTTCTTACAAGAGGTATTTAATGCTATACAAAGAGAATGATGACTTCAAGTAAGTCGACATTCTATGGGTTTGTAAAAAAGGTAACTAGAGTCATTTCAAAAAACTTTATTATATTTGTTTTTCTTTATGTAGCCGATTTCATGTTTTGTCTTTTTCCTATATTTAAAATCATTTCTTTAAAGAAGGTAACTAGAGTCTTTTCAAAAACATATTATATTTGTTTTTCTTTATGTAGTCGATTTCATGTTTTGTCTTTTTCCTATATTTGAAATTATTTCTTTAAAGATGGTAACTAGAGTCTTTTCAAAACATATTATATTTGTTTTTCTTTATGTAGCCGATTTCATGTTTTGTCTTTTTCCTATAATTCTTTTCATGTTGTCTTGTATATGATGTAAGGTACAATTATTACATTTTGAAATCATGTCAAAATACTTTTTTCATAAAGGGTTGTAAGAAGGTACAATTATTAGTTTTCAAAAAGGAGCTTTTTGAAACTATCGTATACTTTTATGATATAGCTTTTATGAATGAGTATGTAATATGCAATATACATGTTCGTGAAGGTTTTGTTACATATGACTCTAAAGAAGAAAAAAAATCTTCATCTTGAGGTAGCCGATCTCTTCAGTTGATCTTTAGGAATGCATGGCTCATCAAGCTTTTTCTTCAAGGAGTATGATTGCACTAGTTGTACTTGAACAGGAAGTCTTCATCCTTTTTGGGTGAGATATCCTTGCATCAAATACTCGTTAGATTTATGGTAAAACATATTCAGTCATAATATAACATTTTTCAAGAGGACATATTGTCATATCATATAAAATCAAATACGACAGTGTATCATATTATGTGACATTAAAACAGAGTTTCTCAACATTCTCTCCCTTTTTTATGATGACAAAATATGCTCCCTCTGTCAAAAAGACATTATGCATAGAAATAATAATATTATAAAATATTGAAAAATGTTTAAAGAGAGTATTTCTCCAATAATGGAGACAGGTTTTCTCCCCCTTTGTCATAGAAAAAAAGGAAGGGATCAGAGTAAGAGAGTTATTACAGACCAATAATAAATATTACAGTAAAATAAGTTTATTCCGAAGGTGGAGTAGGTTGATGTGTATGGGCGTCTAGATCCTGCTGTTGAGCTTGACGAGTCTGCTGCAATAAGGCTTGATTGCGAAGGATACGATCCTGAGAGCGCTGGACATCATCAGTGCAGAGAAGTAATCAAAGTGGGATGTTGGATCGTCTTCATCAGAGCCGGGAAGGTGCAGGGACCTGAGATTGAAGGTAGTAGCATTGAGGACCTGAGAAGGATGGAGGAGAACTTCGTTGTGAAGGGGTACTTTGAAGTATTTTAGAATGGGGGTTATAAAACACCCGAAAAGAAGAGGCTTGAATTTTTTATAACGAATAAAAGGGTCGAAAAGAATGTTGGACCAGTTTATCAGAGTAGAAGAAAAAATTGCGTAGAGAAGGAGAGAGATTTTTCTTGGTACTAATCCCTTGCGTGGAGGCTTGGGATAGATATTGTGGAGAAGAATCTGGGCAAGCAATTGAGCATGAGGTTGGAGATTCCTCATGTGCCAGGGAAGTTGGTAGCAGTTGGTGCAAAGAAGAATTTTTTGAAGTACCGATCGTTCGATTGGTACTATGTTGTTGAGGTCTGTGCCGATGGAAGGTAGGTTTAGAATTCTACCTCGGTCGGAAGCATCGAAGAACATCAAGCGTCCGCGTACTTTGGTGGTGATGGTAGTTTGTTCATGATCAGAAGAAAAGTTTGTGTAGAATAGTCGAACTAGTTCAGGATAGTAGGCAGCTTGGGATGAAGATCCTAGTAGGTGTTTGAGTTCGTGGAGAGAGCTGTCGAGGTCAAATAGCATGAAGTTTTCATAGTGAACCAACTTTCCTTCATGAATTGGTCGAGAACGAAGTAAGTTGTAGTCATGAAAAAGATCTGGATACCGTAGATCTGCGGCAGTGATTGCAGAGTTTGAGGAGGAAGCCATTGCAAAAGGGAGTTGAGAGAGGAGGAACGAGTTTGAAAGTATGTATGAAGATAGTGAGCTACGAGTGGTATTGGTGAGGAATGAACCAATCGATTAAATAGAAGAGAAAAAATAATTGTGACAATAATTGAATAACAATGGAAGTGAATGATTTTTGGATTGTAGTTTGAATAAGAAAATTCGTGAGTTGTAAGTTAAGGGGCTTGTGAATGACAAATCAAATCAATGGTGGAAGATAGTGTATCATATTGGTATGTAAGTTAAGGACATAGATTTGAACAAATATACTATGGGAGAGTGTATCGAGTAGTGAGAAATGTCATGAATGGAGTATGGAGTGACATATTGAAGAGAGTGAAGAAAATAATGGCCTAATAAAACAAACAACTTTTTCTACATGATATTACTTGTTGTGGAAGCATTCTAAATTCGTGAAGAGTGATTTTGGAATAAGACAAACAAAGATAAGAGAGTGAGAGGCAATAATTTGTTATTTAATAAGTATATATTTTGATATGTGTGGAAAAAGAATGAATAGACATAAAGAAGGGTGATACAGATATGTGGTTTGAAAGATATGACATTTTTGAAAGAAAAGAATGCCTTAAAAAATGTGTCATGATTAATGTGTCTTCACATTTGTATTGTTTTATGAGTATACGTAAAGATGAGAGGGACACACTTTGACTATGAATAGTGATGAGACAAAAAGATATTTATGAATGAAGGGTAATAATTGCTTATATAAGAAATATTTTTATGGATATGCGTGGAAGGAGTGAGAGTAGTCATAGAGAAAAGTGAGATGACATATATGGATTTTCGAGTAGGATGAGAAGTAATAAAAAATCATGATTGATAAAAGTCATAAAGTTATGATTGACATGAATTATTGTTTATTTGATAAACATATTTTTAAAGAAACTCGATTTGAGGAAGTTCATAGAGAATAAAGTTAAGTTTCAAACTAGTAAAGGAGTCACAAACACGGTTTGACAAGAATGGAGACTCAATTTGTATGAGAGAGAGAAAGTACTAAAGGTACTCATGAGAATAAAAATAAAGGACAAGGTTTTAATGAGTCTCTATTGGAGAGAGATATAAAATGTATGAGAGAGTGATGGTCACGGATGAAAAGGAGCTTCGTATAATATATAGAGAGAGAGATAAAAAAAGGTGATACAAAACGTACTAATGGGTGGAGTACAAATACTTTTTGTAAAAGATGTAAAGCATGAAGAGATGATAGTAGATAGTTCTTTAGGCTATGATATAAAAGATGATATAGTAAAAATTTACGTGAGATATAATAGAGTGTACGTAATCTATGATATATTAAATGATATAGTAAAAATTTACGTGAGAACATAGCAACTAGATCTTTAGAGAAAGGTAAAAGAACCAAAATAAACATTCGATTTTAACTAATAATTTGAAAAGCAAGAGTTCTCATAAACTAATATGTTATCATATTGAAGGTGAATCAATTTATCGTAAGAGAAGTTTTCACAAAAGGACAAAAATAATAAAGGAGTTATGAGATGAGTGATGTGAACAATGTTATGATAGCTTTTAATATAATTAGTTTTTATGGATATGAGTGAAAGGAGATAGGACAAGAAGTCATAATGGATGTGTACTTGAAAAGATGACAAGTTGAAAGACATAAAGAATGTATCTTATAAGAGTTTAAAGTGTACGTGAATATGGAAACCTAGTTTGACTAACAAAAATCGATAAGAAGAAAAACTTTTAAAATAAGATTTTAACAAAACTTATAAGAAGTATTATAATAAGTGTGATTAATTTATAAGTCACTTAGTTTGCATATTCCTAGTTCTCTTCTAATTCGTGTAAAGTCTTCATGTTTCAATGGTTTAGTGAATATGTATGCTAACTGTTGATTAGTGGGTATGAATTCCAGTTTAATTATGTTGTTTAAGACTTGTTCTCTTAAGAAGTGGTGTCTTATTTGAATGTGCTTAGTTCGTGAGTGTAAAATAGGATTCTTAGATAAGTTTATAGCACTAGTATTATCATAGAAAATAGTTGTATTTTCAAAATTTAAACCAAAATCTTTTAAGGTTTGTTTCATTCAGATAACTTGTGTACAGGCTAGGCTAGCAACAATGTATTCGGCTTCAGTAGTTGATAAGGATACACAATTTTGTTTCTTACTGAACCATGATACAAGAGAGTGCCCTAGCA